>NW_027454422.1:0-80181 GCF_040206685.1 Ascaphus truei | reverse complement strand
CCTTTGACGCCCCCCCCCTCCCTTTGACGCCCTTTGACGCCCCCCCCCCTCCCTTTGACGCCCCCCCCCTCCCTCCCTTTGACGCCCCCCCCCTCCCTTTGACGCCCCCCCCTGCCTTTGACGCCCCCCCCTGCCTTTGACGCCCCCCCTGCCTTTGACGCCCCGCGCGCACACACTGACTGACTGCCGCACGCACGCACACACTGACTGACGCGCACACAAAGCCTGACTGACGCACGCACACACTGACTGAGGCACACACTGACTGTGTGTGCGTCAGTCAGTCTGTGTGTGTTTGTGTGTCTGCCTCAGACTCACTGACGCGCGAGCAAACACACAGTGACTGACGCACACACGCTACATGAAGCTGTAAAGGAGGGAGGGAGGGGGGGGACTGGATTGATGTGAATGGGGGACAAACAGAGAGAGGGGGGAGGAGAGAGAGGAACGGGAACATTACATCCCGGGCAACGCCGGGTCTCTCAGCTAGTATATATATATATATATATATATATATATATATATATATGAAACCAGGTGTCCCACCAAGGAGACAAAAAACAGCACTCAAGGTATATGTGTAGAGGTATAAGTACCGTGTTAGCCGAGCTTCAATAATCATAAAATAATAAAAAAATAATATCATCTATTTATTTTTTGATTATATATATATATATATATATATATATATATATATATATATATATATATATATATATATATATATATATATATATATATATATATATATTATATATATATATATATATATATATATATATATATATATATATATATATATATATATATATATATATACATATATATACACTAGCTGAGAGACCCGGCGTTGCCCGGGATGTAAATGCGTAATAGGTAGTATTATTTATAACTCGTGGAACAATAGGTGAATATTTGTTGTAAAGGTTTCGGGGGGGGGGGGGAGAAAGGGGAGCGGGGGGGGGAGAAAGGGGAGCGGGGGGGGGGAGAAAGGGGAGCGGGGGGGGGAGAAAGGGGAGCGGGGGGGGGAGAAAGGGGAGCGGGGGGGGGGGGAGAAAGGGGAGCAGGGGGGAGAAAGGGGAGCGGGGGGGGGAGAAAGGGGAGCGGGGGGGGAGAAAGGGGAGCGGGGGGGGGAGAAAGGGGAGCGGGGGGGGGAGAAAGGGGAGCGGGGGGGGAGAAAGGGGAGCGGGGGGGGAGAAAGGGGAGCGGGGGGGGGGAGAAAGGGGAGCGGGGGGGGGGAGAAAGGGGAGCGGGGGGGGGGGGAGAAAGGGGAGCGGGGGGGGGAGAAAGGGGAGCGGGGGGGGAGAAAGGGGAGCGGCGGGGAGAAAGGGGAGCGGGGGGGAGAAAGGGGAGCGGGGGGGGGGAGAAAGGGGAGCGGGGGGGAGAAAGGGGAGCGGGGGGGGGAGAAAGGGGAGCGGGGGGGGGAGAAAGGGGAGCGGGGGGGGAGAAAGGGGAGCGGGGGGGGGGAGAAAGGGGAGCGGGGGGGGGAGAAAGGGGAGCGGGGGGGGAGAAAGGGGAGCGGGGGGGGAGAAAGGGGAGCGGGAGGGGGAGAAAGGGGAGCGGGAGGGGGAGAAAGGGGAGCGGGGGGGGAGAAAGGGGAGCGGGAGGGGGAGAAAGGGGAGCGGGGGGGGAGAAAGGGGAGCGGGGGGGGAGAAAGGGGAGCGGGGGGGGGAGAAAGGGGAGCGGGGGGGGGGAGAAAGGGAGCGGGGGGGGGAGAAAGGGGAGCGGGGGGGGGGGAGAAAGGGGAGCGGGGGGGGGGGGGAAGGGGAGCGGGGGGGGGGGGGGGAAGGGGAGCGGGGGGGGGGGGGGAAGGGGAGCGGGGGGGGGGGGAAAGGGGAGTGGGGGGGGGGTGGAGGGGAGCGGTGGGCATATGTATTGTCATAATTTATGTATGGGCATTTCCCCCCCCCCCCCCGTTCCCCGTGACTCCCCCCCCCCCGTTCCCTGTGACTCGCGCTCCCCCCCCCGGCGGCCGCTTGGTCCCCCGATGTGCCGTCCTGCTGAGTGAGGCGTGCAGGCGGCTGCAGGAAGCGCCCTGTGTGGGCCTAAGACTCACGCTCCCCCCCCCCGGCGCCCGCTCGATGTGGCGTCTGGCTGAGCGGCGGTAGGAAGCGCCCTGTGTGGGCCTGAGGCTGAGGCGGGACGCGCAGTGGGCCTGAGGCTGAGGCGGGACGCACAGTGGGCCTGAGGCTGAGGCGGGACGCGCAGTGGGCCTGAGGCTGAGGCGGGACGCGCAGTGGGCCTGAGGCTGAGGCGGGACGCGCAGTGGGCCTGAGGCTGAGGCGGGACGCACAGTGACTTACCTGAGCGGGTGGTAGCGCCGGGGAGGTAAGGGAGCGGCTGGGGTAGGAGGGCCGCGCTTCCCGTCCGGAGCCAGTTCAGGATGGCGCACGTGAGGGGGGGGGGGAGGGGGGCGGACAGAGGGTGTGTGTGTGTGTATAGAGCTGCTGTGTTGTGTGTGTGTGTGTGTGTGTATAGAGCTGCTGTGTTGTGTGTGTGTGTGTGTGTGTATAGAGCTGCTGTGTTGTGTGTGTGTGTATAGAGCTGCTGTGTTGTGTGTGTGTGTGTGTGTGTGTATAGAGCTGCTGTGTTTGTGTGTGTGTGTGTCTATAGAGCTGCTGTGTTGTGTGTGTGTGTATAGAGCTGCTGTGTTGTGTGTGTGTGTGTGTGTGTGTATAGAGCTGCTGTGTTGTGTGTGTGTGTGTGTATAGAGCTGCTGTGTTGTGTGTGTGTGTGTGTGTGTATAGAGCTGCTGTGTTGTGTGTGTGTGTGTGTGTATAGAGCTGCTGTGTTGTGTGTGTGTGTGTGTGTATAGAGCTGCTGTGTTGTGTGTGTGTGTGTGTGTATAGAGCTGCTGTGTTGTGTGTGTGTGTGTGTGTGTATAGAGCTGCTGTGTTTGTGTGTGTGTGTGTCTATAGAGCTGCTGTGTTGTGTGTGTGTGTATAGAGCTGCTGTGTTGTGTGTGTGTGTGTGTGTGTATAGAGCTGCTGTGTTGTGTGTGTGTGTGTGTGTATAGAGCTGCTGTGTTGTGTGTGTGTGTGTGTGTATAGAGCTGCTGTGTTGTGTGTGTGTGTGTGTGTATAGAGCTGCTGTGTTGTGTGTGTGTGTGTGTGTGTATAGAGCTGCTGTGTTGTGTGTGTGTGTGTGTATAGAGCTGCTGTGTTGTGTGTGTGTGTGTGTGTATAGAGCTGCTGTGTTGTGTGTGTGTGTGTGTGTATAGAGCTGCTGTGTTGTGTGTGTGTGTGTGTGTGTGTATAGAGCTGCTGTGTTGTGTGTGTGTGTGTGTGTATAGAGCTGCTGTGTTGTGTGTGTGTGTGTGTGTGTGTATAGAGCTGCTGTGTTGTGTGTGTGTGTGTGTGTATAGAGCTGCTGTGTTGTGTGTGTGTGTGTGTGTATAGAGCTGCTGTGTTGTGTGTGTGTGTGTGTGTATAGAGCTGCTGTGTTGTGTGTGTGTGTGTGTGTATAGAGCTGCTGTGTTGTGTGTGTGTGTGTGTGTATAGAGCTGCTGTGTTGTGTGTGTGTGTGTGTGTATAGAGCTGCTGTGTTGTGTGTGTGTGTGTGTGTATAGAGCTGCTGTGTTGTGTGTGTGTGTGTGTGTATAGAGCTGCTGTGTTGTGTGTGTGTGTGTGTGTATAGAGCTGCTGTGTTGTGTGTGTGTGTGTGTGTATAGAGCTGCTGTGTTGTGTGTGTGTGTGTGTGTATAGAGCTGCTGTGTTGTGTGTGTGTGTGTGTGTGTGTGTGTGTGTGTGTGTGTGTGTGTGTGTGTGTGTGTGTGTGTGTGTGTGTGTGTGTGTGTGTGTGTGTGTGTGTGTGTGTGTGTGTATAGAGCTGCTGTGTTGTGTGTGTGTGGGCCGTCACTCCGCCTCAGGCCAATGAGAGGTGTGCGGGGGCGGGCGACCCAAGGGACCAATGAGATTTCCCCTAGGGACACCGGACATCCAGGCAGGCAAACATACAGTGCTTTCACTAATATAGTATAAGATTAACTTTATTATATTTGTTGTTGTCATTATTATTATTGTTTACTGTTAGCTGGAGTATGGCTCACCCAAGAACCACTTTCCCCTGTATGGGGGTCAGACATAGTGCAGACTTGACCCCTGACATTTATAAAAAGATGTTGGAATATGTGACACTGCTGCTTAATAAACACAAACACAGGCGCGCCATGTATTGTTCTGACATTGGTTTATTACACAGAGACACGTCTTTATAGAGGGTTGTCACACTAACAGCCTGGAAGGGGTTAATGCAGGGTCACCAGCCCAGCCCCCCTCTCCTATGATTGGTTGCTGCTCTCGAACAGGAGCCGCGATTGGTCCCCTGTCAATGTCAGAAAAGGCGCGCCAGTTTTGCTGTCTCCATGGCGACCATGGCGGCCGCCGGAGATCGGCCTGCAGCGCGGCCCGGCTTCCAGGTTACCTCCCCGCCGGTGAAGATGTTAGCGGGGCGGCTGAGGGAATGCGTGCGGCGGCGGCCCGGTTCCTTCTGGCTGGAGAAAGGAGCCGGCGGGCTGGAGGTGGGCCTGGTGTGGATGCAGGGCCGGGTGCTGCACGTACGGCCCGAGCGCGGCGTCACCGTGCGGCTGAGCGACGACACTCACACCTTCACCGTGTGCGGGGCCGACCGGGTGCCCAAGGGCAAGCCCTGCCTGCAGCCAGGTAACCGGGGGGTCCGCACGCCCTGCCTGCAGCCAGGTAACCGGGGGGTCCGCAAGCCCTGCCTGCAGCCCGGTAACCGGGGGGGTCCGCAAGCCCTGCCTGCAGCCCGGTAACCGGGGGGTCCGCAAGCCCTGCCTGCAGCCAGGTAACCGGGGGGTCAGCAAGCCCTGCCTGCAGCCAGGTAACCGGGGGGGTCAGCAAGCCCTGCCTGCAGCCAGGTAACCGGGGGGGGTCCGCAAGCCCTGCCTGCAGCCAGGTAACCGGGGGTCCGCAAGCCCTGCCTGCAGCCAGGTAACCGGGGGGGTCCGCAAGCCCTGCCTGCAGCCAGGTAACCGGGGGGGTCAGCAAGCCCTGCCTGCAGCCAGGTAACCGGGGGGGGTCCGCAAGCCCTGCCTGCAGCCAGGTAACCGGGGGTCCGCAAGCCCTGCCTGCAGCCAGGTAACCGGGGGGTCCGCAAGCCCTGCCTGCAGCCAGGTAACCGGGGGGTCCGCAAGCCCTGCCTGCAGCCACGTAACTGGGGGGTCCGCAAGCCCTGCCTGCAGCCAGGTAACCGGGGGGTCAGCAAGCCCTGCCTGCAGCCACGTAATCGGGGGGTCCGCAAGACCTGCCTGCAGCCAGGTAACCGGGGGGTCCGCAAGCCCTGCCAGCAGCCAGGTAACCGGGGGTCCGCAAGCCCTGCCTTCAGCCACGTATTTGGGGGGTCCGCAAGCCCTGCCTGCAGCCAGGTAACCGGGGGGGTCCGCAAGCCCTGCCAGCAGCCAGGTAACCGGGGGGTCCGCAAGCCCTGCCTGCAGCCAGGTAACCGGGGGGTCCGCAAGCCCTGCCTGCAGCCAGGTAACCGGGGGGGTCCGCGCGTGGCTATCACTGTCCTGCCTCACACGGGAGGAGGGCGCCATGATTTCTTCTCCCGCCCCCTAAACAGCAACACCAGCCTCTCACCCTCTCACCCTCTAGCGTCACCTAGATAGAAGCCAGGCAGATCACACTGGTTTTCTATGAATCGCAACTGATTTTAAAGTCCTGTTTATATCAGCAGTCAGGTCTGATATAAAACAGTAGTAATGTTTCCACCGCCAGTGTATGCAGCGCTGTACATAGAATGTTTGCAGGCGCGAGCCGCTACCCCATAGAGCTTACAATCTATGTCTGAAGCACTTATTCCCATGACCTGTTATTTGTAATTTATATGATTGTCACATGTATTACTGCTGGGAAGCGCTATGTACATTTAATGGCGCTATATAAAAAAAGACATTTGTAGCCCTTTTTCTGACACTCTAAGCGACTTCGGGTAACTGCGCGCACCTGCGGCTCCAGGAGATCTGAGCCTCCGCTAGCTGGGAGCCTGGGGTAACACTTATTAGCGCAGCGCCTCCACTTACCCAGGATCACCGTCATGTAAGATTCCCCTGGGCAAGAAACACACCGATACAATGCGTGCAACCAACTTTACTATGTGCAATAATAAACTTATACTCTATATGAACCGTGGCAATAACCCAATATGCAAACACTTATCTTATAACACTATACTTATACTCTATCATACCCTAACACCGCTAACGGATAATGTCCTTCTAACATCAGTGGCTCGGCCACACCCCTAGGGAATATTGTCCTGTACAATAGTGGCTCAGCCACGCTCTTATGAGTGTCTCTATCCCGTCACCGCGTGCCCCACACACCGTGTCCGTGTAATAGTACGATAGCGGTGTGTACTCGCTAGTGTCTCCCTATAGTTATGCCTAAGGCGGGATCAGCGCCTGTTGACCGGTGTTGGTGCACTTGACGTATCTACTACCTTCCGGTCACGGCGGTGACCGGTAATACTTGGAAAAGGATCAGCCGAATCCTTGCTTGTCTGGGATGTCCGCAGTGCAGCTGTCTGGTCCCAAGCAGCTCACCAGCAAACCTGCTCCGCACGCTTGTCCCTAACTGTGTACACAGTAAGGTGACTGATCGCTAGCACTATGGCCGTCCCTGCAGCACAGCAGCACACTGTGACTCAGGGGTTTCTCCTAAGGGCCTGCGGGGTAAAGCTAGCCTATGCAGGCGGGTCACGGACCCCCTGCACGCATACACCCTCCTCCGTTACCTTCCAGATCCCCTCTGACTAGCCTCTCCCCCACGCTTCCCTTTCCTCCTCCCGTAATTCTAGCCTTCCGATTGGCTCCTCAAGTCAGGTGACTGCCCAGGAGCTCATGGGAGTTGTAGTTCCTCAGCGGAGCTTCTCTGCCTTGAGCTGCACAGACTCACAGCTATTGCATCAGCGCAGACCTCCACATGACTCTCCTGAACAGTCAAAACACCAACTGAACACACATATGAGGCTCCTACCACATCCCTACACATACATCTATTATTTGGTGCCTGCGGCACAGGGAGATAACGTGACTTGCTCAAGGTCACAAGGTATGGGGGGGGGGAGTGAGTGTGTGTGTGGGGGGGGATTGAGTGAGTGTGTGTGTGAGGGGGTGTGTGTTTGTGTGTGGGGGGGTGTGTGTTTGTGTGTGGGGGGGATTGTGTGTGTTGGGGGGGGAGATTGAGTGTGTGGGGGGGATTTTGTGTGTGTGTGGGTGGGGGATTGAGTGTGTGTGGGGGGGATTGAGTGTGTGGGGGGGGTTGAGTGTGTGTGGGGGGGGGTTGAGTGTGTGTGGGGGGGGGGTTGAGTGTGTGTGTGGGGGGGGGTTGTGTGTGTGTGGGGGGGGGTTGAGTGTGTGTGTGTGTGGGGGGGGGGTTGAGTGTGTGTGTGGGGGGGGGTTGAGTGTGTGTGTGGGGGGTGGGTTGAGTGTGTGTGGGGGGGGATTGTGTGTGTGTGGGGGGATTGAGTGTGTGTGTGTGTGGGGGGGGATTGAGTGTGTGTGTGGGGGGGGGGATTGAGTGTGTGTGTGTGTGGGGGGGTTGAGTGTGTGTGGGGGGGATTGAGTGTGTGGGGGGGGATTGAGTGTGGGGGCGGGGATTGAGTGTGTGTGTGGGGGGGGATTGAGTGTGTATGTGTGTGGGGGGGATTGTGTGTGTGTGGGGGGGGGGGATTGAGTGTGATTGGGGGGATTGAGTGTGTGCGTGGGGGGATTGAGTGTGTGTATGTGGGGGGGGGAATTGAGAGTGTGTGTGTGTGGGGGGGATTGTGTGTATGGGGGGGGATTGAGTATATGTTTGTGTGGGGGGGATTGAGTGTGTGTGTGTGGGGGGGATTGAGTGTGTGCGGGGGGGATTGTGTATGGGGGGGATTGAGTGTGTTTGTGTGTGTGGGGGGGTCTGTTTGTGTGTGGGGGGATTGTGTGTGTGTGGGGGGATTGAGTGTGTGTGTGTGTGTGTGTGTGTGGGGATTGTGTGTGGGGATTGTGTGTGTGTGTGTGGGGGGGGGGGGGGAGTGTGTGTGTGTGTGTGGGGGGGGGGGGGGGGATTGTGTGTGTGTGTATGTGGTGATTGATTGAGAGAGAGAGTGTGTGTTGTATTGCAGTGGTGCGCAAACTGGTGGGGGGCAATAAGGCGCAAGATTTAGGGGGGCGCAGGCGACGTGCGGCGAAATCTGGGTGCGCGGGCCGGCAGACGCTTTGCGCGGGAGGACGAAAAAGCTGTACGCGATGGGCGGCCAATAAGATGTGCACGGGCGGGCAGCCGAAGATGTGTGCGGGTGGCTGAACAGGATAGTGCAGGTGGCGGCCTCGTGATGGTGTGTGCGCACACGCGCAGGGGCTTCGGGGGTACGGGGAGGAGCACGCCCGAGCACGGTGAAGTCAAACGCCCCTCCCAGTGTCTGCCCTGCAATAGCGCTGTGTTCCTGCTCTCCTCCGCTGGCAACCTGCTTCGCTGCGATCCTCTGCGAGGGAAAGGGTCGGCTGCCACTATATCAATCACACTATGAATGTACAGAAATAATAAAAAAAAAGTGAAAACATTGAAAACGGAAAAAAAATAATAATAATAATGTAGGTAGGAGTGTGGATGACAATGGGGATAGCAAGCCAAAGAGCAGGGAGGGGAAGGTAGAAACAAAAAGGGGGGGAGAGGGAAGGAAGGTAGCAAAGAGGTGGATGAATGCCCCCCAAAAGTATTGCCTTTGTGCACGTACGCTCTCCCAAGCTCAGCACTTGGGGAGACAAACAAAACTGACTTTGAAGTGCACTCAGCAGAAGTCAATGCACACACACAGCCACACACACAGCCACACAGCCACACACAGCCACACACAAATAGCCCCGATCCACGTTTGCAAAATGATGCAGGACACCCTGCGCTCAGGCTTGGAGAGTTGGTGATGTCACCGCTCTCAGCGGCAGCGTGGACGCAGCCTAATTTTGCAAGCGCGAGCTGTTGAAATATGTAAGTATTTATAGACATATTTGGATTTATATTGTATACCGTTTAATAAAGGTTTTTTTTTTTTTTTCATTTGATTTTGATTACGTCAGTTAGGGGGGGCCCGAGAAATTTTATGGATGAAAAGGGGGGCTCGGCATAAAAAGTTTGCTCACCCCTGCACTAAGCTGCGCTTTCAGCTCATAGACCTCACATTATAAACGTGTAATTATAGTCTCACCTTAATGTAGTGTAAAAGAAAATGATGTACAGATTTGGTCGCATCTATTAACGCAGGTTAACGGTGGCAGAACGTTAACGCAGCTCTATTTAAACAAATGGCACAGCGCTATATTTCTTAAATGGGTGCAATTTATTGCATTATTTGTGTAATCTTATCAGGTGGTACAGGCATACCCCGCATTCACGTACACAATGGGACCGGAGCATGTATGTAAAGTGAAAATGTACTTACAGTGAAGCACTCCCTTTTCCCCACTTATCGATGCATGTACTGTACTGCAATCCTCATATACGCGCATAACTGATGTAAATAACACATGTGTAGCAGTCTCTATAGTCTCCCCGCTTGCGCACAGCTTTGGTACAGGTAGGGAGCCGGTATTGCTGTTCAGGACGTGCTGACAGGCGCATGCGCGAGCTGCCGTTTGCCTATTGGGTGATATGTCCTTACTCGCGAGTGTACTTAAAGTGAGTGTCCTTAAACCGGGGTATGCCTGTACACTTGTACAGGAAATCCTAAAGTTGATGTCCCTGGGGCAGCTGAGGGATTTTCACCCATTCAGTCCTGGAGGGTCCTGCGCCCCCCTCCTGCATTTCCTAATCATGTGTTCGCTCCTTAGGCCTCGGATATTTTATTTATTTATAAAATGTTTTACCAGGAAGGAAGCAATACTTGAAAATGAGAGGTAACTCTCAATGTATGTCCTGGGCACAGAGTTATGATGACAGATACATGGTTACAAATCCATAGTTACATTAAGTGAACATGGTATACATTATATACAAGACATTGCATGCACAGTTAGAGATAATATATATTATAGGCGCATGTAACCGTTACAGACCAGATTAAAATGTGAGACAGCCTTCGTTTTGAAAGCACTTAGACTGGTGGCATCTGCAAGAGTCTCTGGTAGGTTGTTCCAGTTTTGGGGTGCATGGTAAGGCCGTGATTATACCCGAAGCGGCGGAGCGCAGAACGTTGTGCGCCACCAAAACAAATAAAAGTTTTCCTATGAGCGCACACTAAGAATGGGTGACCAAGTGCGCAAATTTTCGAACAGATCCAAGAATTTTATTTTCTGAAGCGATGGCAGCGTCATGTGAGCGGTTAAGCCAATGAGAGTGAACCACTCACGTGACATCATGGCCTCGCCTCCCGATGCCTCCTGCCTGCAGTGCAAGTTTCGGGCAGCGCATCGCATTGAGGTAGCGCGCGTGTCACGCCGCCTGTGGTATTAATGAAGGCCTATGAGGAGGAACGGACGGATACTTTGTTGAACCTTAGGACCATGAGCAGTCTGTTGGAGTCTGATCTCAGATGATAAGTGCTACACGTGGTAGGGGTGAGGAGCTTGTTCAGATAGGTGGGTAGCTTGCCGAGAAAGTATTTGAAGGCAAGACAGGAAAGATGAACTTTGCGCCTAGACTCTAGTGATGACCAATCTAGTTCTTTGAGCATTTCGCAGTGATGTGTGTTGTCGTTGCATTGGAGGACAAAGCGACATTGAATTGTAGAGGGTATCAAGGTTGCTAAGGTGGGTTTGGGGTGCTGTGCCATATACTACAGTATGTCCCCATAGTCGATAATTTGCATTGGCTTCTGCTGTGTGATATAGTGCGTGTGCGACAGAGCACATAGCGTTGTGCGCGCCTGTCGCCTGAGCGATCTGTGGACTTTAGATCGCTCGTGACGGGGAGGCGTGGCCGTGACATCACTAGGCCTTCCCTAATGTCTCTCACGGGAGACCAGGAGATTTTACAATTATTTTTACCGGGATCATTCGCTAGGCAAACAAGGTGGTAAGAACAAAATGCAGTTTATTCGGGTAAACCCGCGTACAACACAATGAATACACAAAATACAGCTAAAAGCACACTTGCTGGGGGTGAAATCTAGGCTCTATTAGGTGCAGGGCGAATGCTTCGGTACGCTTAACCTGACCGGGATATACACCCGGGCTTTCTGGTCCTCTTTTTGGCTTCAGTTCCTAGCCGCGACCGCTACGTTCCAAATGAGAACTTGAACTTCACGTCTGACTTAGTCTCTGCAGGGCAGACTTTTCCTAGCTTCAAAACCAAGCCGGTTGCTCTGGTATTCGTGACAGCAACTTTGAAAAGTCCGCCCTAGCTTCATCGACACAAGTCACTAGATCGTCTGGTTCTCTGACTGGGGTTTTCTCCTTACATACCCTCCACTGTTCTATGTTCAGCATGGAGGAAGGAGCGACCAATTGGAGCATGGGAAACCCTGCCGCCAACCGATAAGAATAGGGGCTCGTCCTTTGACTGACGCCAGAGGAGGGGACGGGCTAAGCCGGCTCGGGATGACCCGTGGGCGGGACATACGGATTGACCAATGGGAAAACGCGCCGACATTTTGCTGCTTCCCCTAGTCAACCCCTTGTCACCTACTGGGCAGACTCCACTGAGTCTGGCAGATCAGAGTGTCCTCCCCGCAGGGGGTCTCTGTTCTCCGGACCCAGTACTAAGCCCTGCCCTGGCCACTTCACACCCCGACACCTCTCAACATCCCTTCTCCTCTCCGATGTCTATGCAGACTTCCCGGCACCTATATGGATGCCTGAGCTGGCTGAATAGACATTTATAGTAAAAGCACATGTAACGGTATTTCTGGCCCGGCCTGACCCACCCAATCTCACATTGGCCCCTGTGGTCTAACCGGTCCCCATTACAGTGTGATAGTGTCTGGTGGTGCACCTGTTGGCAACAGGACTCCTGAGTCTCCCGCATGATGGTGTGTGGGGAGGACCCGTCCAGACAGGCAGCTGAGGTAGTGTGCGGAGTCCTACCTAGTTCCAGTGCAGCGCCTCCACCTCATCAGGGTCCCTTCGGTCACTTGGGGATGGTCCTGACGAGGAACTCCTCTGTGGTGCTCCTCTCTGTACATTCACTCCACACATGTACACGAGAGGGTTTGTGATTAAGAGCATCTTTATTGGTTGAGGTGGGCTAACTGCCCCTCGCAGTAGTTTCTCTAGCCACTCATTGTCCCTCAGTGCTTCCCTTTGAAAGGTGTAATTCTCCTTTAATAGGGATTCCCTATCCCAGCCGGGATGTCTTTACCCTGTGCCAGGTCCCTGGACACAGTCTTCCTGTTCAGCTACTATAACATAACTCTCGCAGACTATTCAGAACTCCTACAGAACTCAGGACTCAGATAGAACTAACTATTAGACACAGTGCTGTGCCTTATGTACACTCTGGAAGCTGACACACCTCTGACATCACTAACCATGGAATCAGAGCATGTGACCACTCCCATCCATACACAGGGCACCCCACCAGGGTGTGAGGGCAAACCTCCATAATTACTGCTGGCATGCCCACAACTTACCAGGCCTTACTGTCAGCAGGAGAGATGACTGTAGCCATTTTACATGACCGCTACACACAAATGAAATAAAACATACTTTAATACATAGGATAACTTGGGCAGACTCATAGCTGTAAGGGAAATAGGACTGGGATATCTGGGCTTGAAAATCAGGAGTCACTGGGCAGCCCTGGTGTAATTCAACCCACGTACTGGCAAATCATGCCTGCACGCCAGGGAGAATTAGGAGACTACTGATATCTTTGCCCCCCCCAAACTCCTGCAAACAACATGATTGCATTTCTACCCAAATATCTCACCTAAAACTTACATATAGAACGTTTCATGAGTCTTAGGCTCAGGGAACATGAAAAGTGGAAACGAAGCAAAAGGAAAAAGCAGGCACTAATACTCCGGAAAGTAAAAAAAGGTTGAATGAAATCCAGGAGAGCGTGTGCCCATAAAGACTATTTTAATGGAAACCACAAAAAATATACAGCTACATTACGGGGTACACAAACCCCCACCAACGCGGCTCGAATTGCGTTGGTGGGGGTCTGTGTACCCCGTAATGTAGCTGTATTTTTTTTGTGGTTTCCATTAAAATAGTCTTTTTTTATGGGCACACGCTCTCCTGGATTTCATTCAACCTTTTTTTACTTTCCGGAGTATTAGTGCCTGCTTTTTCCTTTTGCTTCGTGTCAAGTCATCCAGAAAAAACAGAAGCACACCCCCTACTGTGAAAGAAGAAACCTGGACAGCCAAAAGGACATTACCAACTCTAACTGTGAGTTATTTTATCACAAGCACATTCTCCATTCTGACATTATATGCTGGGACACTTTATTGTGTGGCCCCTTACTACAGTGCTCGTGGGGGCCCTAGCCCACTAGTCAGATTACAATGGAGCAGTGATTAATACATGATTGTTCTGTGTCCTATGGATTGACTATCCCTTATCCATTATCCAGGGGGTTTTCATTTCAGGAATCATTATATACATTTATTGAACGTTACAATTTTTGTACTACATATTTTGAGGTTTTTTTTGAGAGCACCACACATTTTTTCCATTTTTCTATGAAAAGTGGACAGGCAGGGGACACTTTAACGTTCACATGTTATAATGCCGGGCCCCTGGCTTATGGTGCCAGGTAGCTGCCAGGGGCCCACCGTTCCAGTGGTAACCTTTATTGTATAGCCTGGTTACCCCCTTTATCGTATAGCCTGGCACCCCCTTTGGAGGGAAGTATTATGGGAAATGGGGGGGTCCCAGAGTTGAAATGAATGCGGTTCAGCTTGGGGAGACCCTCTGCTTCAATCCTGTTTTAAAAAAATTTTTTTTTATAAAAAGCGAGTGACTTGCTCCTTCAGAATACTGATTTTCATGTTCGGTTAAAGCCTTACTTCACAAATGTAGTAAAGTGCTTTAAAACATTTTTTTGATTTCAACCTTCCCCAGCGATCTCATCTGTCTATCTTAACCTTGTGTCGCCCTGCTCCTTACTTCCCTTCTCCTTTCCCACTCAACCTGTCTTCACCAACCTACTAACACTTCTCTACCTCCTTTGATACCTAACCTACCAAGTCCTACTTCACGTCCCCCTTCACTCCACTTCCAGTCACCACTCCCACTATCTAACTTGCACATTTCTATAGCTTTCTGATTTCCTCACTTCTCCACATTTATTCTTCTTTCTTTCTAGCTCCCTACTTCCTCTCCTCCTTGCTCTCCCCTCTACCACTTCCTTACTACTTGCTGCATCCCTACCCCACTTTAAATTCAAGTCTACTTCCTTACTCCTTCTTATAGTATTGTCTCCTTAAATGTCTCCACTTCGGCTTATTTCCTCTCATCTACTTGCTTTTATCCTCTTACTAACTCCCTCTCTATCACTCACCCTGCCCTTACTCGCTTAATGGTTCTGCCGCTACGGTGCTATACTAATTCCCTTCCCGTATGTCTTTCTATTCTTCCCAGACGCAAAATTCAAAAAGCCCGCGTCGGGCCGGTGAGGTGACTAATCCAGGCCTGCGCGGGTCATCCGGCGCATTCTGGACGCCTTGATGGGCTTACGGCTGTCCTTGGTCTTGCTGGTGACGTCATCTGGTCGCGCCGGTGGGAGCTGGTTCCGCGCCACCTCCAAGATGGCGCCGCTCCTTCCGGGGCACAGCTGTGATGCGTATCCGGGGGGCGGCCATTTTGGAAGACGTCTCTCACCAGTGCGGAGGTGCGTGCACCCGCTCCTGTTTCCCGCTCACCGCTCTCTTCCTGCTCCTGCGGTTCACTGTGGATTCCCGCCTTCTAGAGCTGCTTCGCCATCTTGTGTCGGGGGCCGCCATCATCAGAAAGGTAGGCCGCAAATTTTCTCACCAGGGATTCAGTTTCAGCGCAGGTTGCTTGATCACTGGACATCTGTAGTTGGGGTGTCGGGGATCACCGCTCTTTCACTCGGGGGTGAGTTTCTTTATTTGGTGACAGCTTCACCGTGGCCGGGGACCAGACCTCAAGTAGGGGGACGAGAACTGGAGGAGAAGCAAAGAAACACAGGTTGCTGAGGCCATGACACCGAGGGATTAGCCTGATACACTACAGGGGTGAACAAAGCCGGGACAGACTCTGGTTATGCATAGTATATGTTAGGTTTTATTCATTCAAGCTCAGGAAGAGCGAGGCAGGAGTGGGGGGGAGTGACCTGCTTCAAAAATCCGCATGGGCCACGCACTAGGGGGGAGGAGGGTGGATCTCCTGGGCCCTAGTGAAGTCCTTTGGGACTGGACGCGGTGGGTGAGTGAACTTCATCCCACGTTTCCTCCGGGCGGTTGGAGAGGAGTCCAGCTTCCCAAAGGCGGTGATCTCGTCAAGGAGGCGACGTCGCCGAGACGACGAGAATTCTACTGTCTTTTGTCTTGTCTAGTGTTTGTTGTGTCCCCCCAGGTGTACCCTCTTGTGTGCTCCCCCTTGTGTATTGCTGTAGGTGGTGAAGTGAGGTATTGCAGTTCGAGAAGAAGAGGAGGTCGGGATTGTGGTCCAGGTGCATCAATCAAGAACAGATATCGGCAGCAAAGTCATCTCATACTTTTAAATGAGTAAGGAACTCAGGCTAGTATCACATAACATTAAGGGGTTTAACAGCCCGGTTAAACGCAGAATCGCCTTCCGAGATTATAAGCGTAAAGGGGCAGAAATTCTGTTTCTGCAAGAAACACACTTCTCTCAAGACAACTACCCCAAATTCCTGGATAAGGACTACCCGACACACTTTTTGTCTTCCGCGAAAGTCAAAAAAAAAGGGGTGGCCATACTAATTCATAAAAGAATACCGTTCGTACCCGATAGGACTTTCAAAGATAAAGAGGGCAGATTCCTCATAGTAAGAGGTGCAATCCAAGGGTTCCCAATTACTCTAGCAACAATATATGCCCCTAATGAGACGGCCCCCGTTTTTTTCTCTACCTTCTTTGGGAAACTCAACAAAGTGGCCAGAGGTAATATCATTGTCGCTGGAGACTTGAACAGGGCACTACGGGAGGACCTTGACAGATGTTCATCCACTAATATTACACACAGATCTGACATACTAACAATTAAAAAAGGGTTACGTGACTGCCAACTACTCGACATCTGGAGGGAACAACACCAGAGACTGAGAGAATACACCTTCTACTCACACCCACATGACACATATAGCAGGATAGATTACTTCCTTGTATCCAACAGAATGGTCCCTGGGGTCTCTCGCACCGAGATCCATGATATTTCATGGTCAGACCATGCATCTATAGAGCTGCGGTGCACACTAATCCCACTAGACAGACCTAGAGCGAACTGGAAACTAAACGAAATCTTGCTGAAAATCCCAGCCCTACAGGTGGAAATTGGGGAAAAGCTCACACAATACTTCGAGGAGAATGAGGGGAGTGTGGCTACGCACTCCAGACTGTGGGAGGCCCATAAGGCTACCCTCAGGGGGGTCATTATGAATCTGGCCGCTAAACGGAAAAGAGAACGGGAGGGAAAAATTTTGAAGCTAGAGGAACAGCTAGCAGAGCTTTCCTCCCTCCACAAAAAAATAAGAATGCCCACACGTTAACTCAAATACTAGCCACTAAAACTAGTCTTAACCTCCTCCTCTCCGCCCAGGCCGAGAAGGAATTGACCTGGTCCAAGCGGAAATTTTATGAAAAAGCTAACAAGCCTGACACACTACTTGCCAATAAGCTAAAAAAACAAGCTTCCAAACTATCACATTCACGCAATTCGAAACCAAGATGGGGACCTTACCTCCATCCCAGCGAACATAGCAGGGGAATTCAAAAAGTATTACGAAATATTATACAATGGAGATAAGGTAACCCATAATCCGAAAACAAAGGAGGATTTACGGACCTTCTTAATAGAGGCACATTTACCCATTTTGAAGAGATGCGAAAGGGAGGCACTCCAGTCGGACTTCACGATGGAGGAACTCTCTGGGGTCATCAAAGCACTAAAACCGGCTAAAGCCCCAGGGCCAGATGGCTTTTCGAACTTATATTACAATAAATATTTAAAAATTCTAGCCCCCCACATGTTAAAGTTATTCAATGAAATCTTAGCAGGGGCCTCATTCCCAGCACAAATGCTCCAAGCCTCAATATCGGTGATCCATAAACCCGGAAAGGACCCGGCAGACTGTAAGAGCTACCGGCCCATTTCACTGATTAACTTGGACCTCAAAATATACTCTAAACTTATAGCCAACAGGGTGGGTAGTGTTCTTCCCGGGTTAATTCACACGGATCAAGTAGGGTTTATCGGAGGTAGACAAGCGGCAGATAACACCAGGAGAATTATTGACCTAATTGATCTGGCCCAAAAAGAAAAAATTCACTCCATGGTGTTAAGTCTGGACGCTGAAAAAGCCTTCGATAGAATAGATTGGCCCTACCTATCGGAAACACTGAGAGCATTTGGCTTTGAGGGACGCCTCCTGCAGGCCATCCTGGCGTTGTATAAAAACCCAACAGCAAGAGTGAGATATCAAGGTTTCCCCTCAGAACAGTTTGAAATCAAAAGCGGAACACGTCAAGGATGCCCGCTGTCGCCACTACTGTTCGCCTTATGTATAGAGCCTTTGGCGGCACACATCAGAAATAACCCAGATATCTCTGGTATCCCTGTGGGAGACCAAATGCACAAAGCCGCTCTATATGCGGACGATGTCATTCTCACAATAGCCAAATCTCTCACATCTCTCCCAAATGTATTCAACATACTGGGCAAATTTAACCAAATTTCGGGATTTAAGATCAATCAGTCTAAATCAGAAGCCCTCAATATTAATCTACCAAAAGAAGTTGAAAAACTGATTGACCTCAATTTTCAGTTCAAATGGCAACCCTCCGCTATCAAATATTTAGGGGTTTATCTCACAAGGGAGTACAAAACTTTATATAAAGCAAATTTCCCCAAGATCATAAAGACGCTGGGGGAGGATCTCCGAACCTGGATGAAGGGGAGCATCTCATGGATTGGGAGGATACATAGCGTGAAAATGAATCTCCTCCCAAAGATGCTATATCTTTTCCAGAGTCTCCCTATCCCTTTGGTGCAGGCGGACATCCTCTCCCTCCAGTCAAAAATTATAAAATTTATTTGGAACGGGAAAAACCCAAGAATTGCTAAAGGAATATTAAAACGTCCCATTCATCCTGCGGAGGGTGAGCGGTGCCTTGCTTGCAGGCCTACTATAAAGCAGCCCAATTAGGGCAGATTTTCCAATGGCACACAGACCCAAGCCTACGGAGATGGGTTGAGTTGGAGAAGAGATGCTGTGCACCAATTGAAATCCGAAATTTAATCTGGCTACCCAGAGAAGGGGTACGCAAGATGAACAATCCGCTGCAGACCATGGTCAATTCATTATAAGTTTGGGAGGCCACGAAATTCAAATGTAATTTGACTACCAAAACATCATTAATGACACCAATAGTGGGCAACCCAGACTTCGCTCCGGACCTGAATAGCAAAAATTTCTTGATATGGACTCAGAAGGGCTTCTCCCGTCTAAAAGATCTGGAGGGCATAACGACCATACAAACATTTGACCAAATTAAATCCTCTAAGAATATCCCAAACAAATTTTTTAGGTACCTTCAGATCAGAGATTTCTACAATAAAACGCCAATTCGACCGGCGCGAACAAATTTTGAGCAGCTGTGTTCCAGAGATACGGACACAAGGGGACTCACATCTAGAATGTACAGGGAAGTGATCTGCCAGAAGTCGCCCATTGACAATAGACTGAGTTACATGAGACACTGGGAATCAGACCTAGGAGAGACTTTAGAGGACGACGAATGGGACAGAATTATACAGGCGGCGGCGAAAAGCTCAATCTGCACCACATTAAAGGAGAACGCA
The DNA here is from genome assembly GCF_040206685.1 of Ascaphus truei. Taxonomy (NCBI): domain Eukaryota; kingdom Metazoa; phylum Chordata; class Amphibia; order Anura; family Ascaphidae; genus Ascaphus; species Ascaphus truei. The sequence continues at coordinate 61,232 of NW_027454422.1, read as the reverse complement.
TATAAAGTCCTTATGAGGTGGTATTACACTCCGACGCGCTTAGCGAAATTTGTAAAAGGCTACTCCCCTCTCTGCCCTAAACAGTGTGGGGAAGCAGCTGACCTCCGACATATGTTGTGGTCTTGCACTAAGGGGGCCCCTATTTGGGAACAAATCAGAGATTGGATTCAGCGGATTCTCGATTTGGAGATCCCCCTGGACCCGTGGCTGTTCCTATTGGGCATGCGGATCCAGGGTCTGTCAAATGCGTCGCATAAATTAATCGCGCATTTTGCTACAGCCACAAGATGTGAGATCGCAGCATTATGGAAACAGCAGGAGATACCAATTATCCCTAAGATCAAAAACAGAATTTGGCATGTCTGCCGGATGGAACAATTAACGAGTTTAGTTAATGACTCCGGCACAAATGTTCTAAAGGTCTGGGATCCATGGTTGACCCAGGTAGACATCCCAGGAGTGGACGCCACCTCAATCTTGCACTAATTAAACTAGGTGCGTTCTCCTTTAAGGGCAGATTAGACAACACGACTCAGCGACGCACAGTTAGCAGACCTTCATGTAGTCATAGAATAGGGAAAAACAAATAAAAGAAAGAAACCTCAGAAGAACCTGTCCCAGTTAAAACCCTTAGCTATTGCCTAAAAGGTTGAACAAGAGATATCTAAAAAACTGCACCAGAGCCTGGCAACCTACCACCTCCCTCCCACCCCTAACCTCTTTCCCTGTCCCCTTGTCAAGTTCGTCTGGTCTTGTTTGTAAAGTGTTAAGTGGATGTGTCTTCGAGGCGTCATTACATGTGTTTAACAAAACTGGAAATGTAATAATGGGCTGTGGAACATTGGCTGTATTTGTACTTTCCAATAAAAATTTAAAGTTGAAAAAAAAAAAAAAAACATTTTTTTATATTGCATTGAGTAATGGAAACCCAGGACAGTGTTGGTGCTAGCTAGATATAAACACTCCAGACATGTACCAATCTTTAAACCCTTGGGTATTTAATGTTGGTACAGATAAGAAGCATGGCTTACTCCAACCCGTTTACCCTGTGGTCAAAATATTAGTACAGCTCAACCCCGTTATAGCGCAATCTGCTATAGCGCAAATCCGCTTTTAATGCTGTCTGAGCGTGGCTCCCGATTTAAAAACATCTCCAAGGTTTTATTTTTATATAATATTCAATGCATTATTGCTAACAGACACACGCTGATACACATATATACACACACCCCTACACCATGCGGGAATTGAACCCATGATCTTTCATATGCTGGTGCAATTCTCTAGCTGCTACACCACAGTATTGGTGTGATGAATCTGACTCTATAAACAAACGTAACATCTACTGCACAGTGCAGTCCATGGGTGATCAGGGTTCAATTCCCGCATGTGTATTATATAAAATGTATTCACTGTTGGGCTGTCATTGATCAGAGAAGGGTCATGTGACCCTCCTGCGCTCAAAAGTCAGTCAAATTGAAAGCTTGGGAGAGCGTATGTAAGCACCTCGGAGCCTGATGAAGTGGAGAGAGCTGCAGATGCCGGGTAAGTCCTCGCAGAACCGTTCTTCCTGATTGCGCCGACCATTTCGCGATCCTGGTTATAACGTGCTCATTATGTGGACCAAGAGCACCGCGTTATAACGGGATTCAGCTGTATTAAGGGTTTCATATTTTTTTTTTTCATTTACAAACCTACTTTACATCCCTATCATTAAAAAAAAAATATATATATATATATATACACACACACACACACACACACACACACACACACACACACACACAGTTAGGTCCGGAAATAATTGGACACTGACAGAATTTTCATAATTTTGGCTCTGTACGCCACCACAATGGATTTGAAATGAAACAACTGAGATGCAATAGAAGTGTAGACTTTCAGCTTTAATTCAAGGGGTTGAACAAAAATATCGTATGAAACGTTTAGGAATTGCAACCATTTTCATACACAGTCCCCTTATTTCAGGGGCTCAAATGTAATTGGACAAATTAACACAATCATAAATAAAATGTTAATTTTTAATACTTTGTCGAGAATCCTTTGCAGGCAATGACTGAAGTCTGGAACGCATGGACATCACCAAACGCTGGGTTTCCTCCTTTGTGATGCTTTGCCAGGCCTTTACTGCAGCTGTCTTCAGTTGTTGTTTGTTCGTGAGTCTTTCTGCATTAAGTTTTGTCTTCAGCAAGTGAAATGCATGCTCGATCGGGTTGAGATCAGGTGATTGACTCGGCCATTGCAGAATATTTCACTTCTTTGCCTTAAAAACATCCTGGGTTTCTTTCGCAGTATGTTTTGGGTCATTGTCCATCTGTAAAGTGAAGCGCCGTCCAATCAACTTCACTGAATTTGGCTGAATCTGAGCAGACAATATATCCCTATACACTTCAGAATTCATCCGGCTGCTTCTGTCTTCGTTCACATCATCAAAAACCACTAGTGACCCAGTGCCATTGTAAACCATGCATGCCCATGCCATCACTGCCTCCACCGTGTTTTTCAGATGATGTGGTACACAGCAACTCTCTTTTTTAGATGTCCTCATTACACAGACTAATGGGGAGTTACATACTGATCTTTTTAGAAAGGATACATACAGAAATGCCATTTTAAGGGCAGATAACCATCATCCTCCTTCTCTTATTGATGCATTACCTTTTTCACAGAAAGTCCGGGTCTGCAAAATCACGAGCAGGAAGGATAATATTGAACCAGCTATTGGAGAACTACGTAGTAGATTCCTGGCTAGGGGATATCCTCCTGCTGTGTTAGACCGGGCACTGGATAAAGAGGTAAGTGCTACCAAAAATAAGAAGGAGGACAGGCTTGTATTTACCACTACGTACAGTCATAAGCGAAGCAGAGGAAAAGACCTCCCAGCCCGACGCTACAAGCCTGGTAGACAGCGTGTATCACGCGCAGGCTGTATTAACCCCCAGCACATCGGAGACCAACCATGTAGGAATAAGCACTGTAGCTGTGATGAATCCTTGATCACATTGAACGGGAAAACACTGGACACGATGGGCCCTTGGTCCCTCTAAGGATTCATTTTGCTGGGGGTTAATACAGCATGCGCGTGATACACGCTATCTACCAGGATTGTAACATTGGGCTGGGAGGTCTTTTCCTCTGCTTCGCATATTGCTGGTTTGGCCACGGCTGCTCAGCCTGGAATTAAGACTTTCATTATTGACATTATAAGAAGAGGCTTATACCCCGTGAATATGTATGTAATCACTTAATTGGTGATTTGAGAACTGGAGTGCTATCGTTATTTTTTTTTCTAACCATTTATTTATTTATTTTTTGTGGCATCTATTTATTCACATTTTTTCTTTCTGTGGAACATTTTTTTTTATTTCTCTGGAGTGAGTATTCGTGCTATTCCTATCCTGTGTGTTTTTTATTATGGAAGATTATGTAGAAGTGGAGGATGAGGAAGGGGTTACTGATACCTATGCCTTTAACTGTGGAGACACTCACCGTCAGAGGAGGGCAGAGTCAGTTTTTGATGAAGGTGCTAATTTCATCTGTGAAGAGCCTGCTGACTTAATTACCCACTTCCTTACATTGGAAAAACTTATCACAGGACATTAGGTATTGGTGGGACATTACCACTCTTGAGAACTATGCTAGAGTTAAAAGGATTCCGTGAGGCTTACGCTTGAAAAAGGTACCGTCCTTTGGCTTTATTAATAAAGATTTTGAGAATGACTGGAAAGCCATATTAGATCATTGCTCATTTAAGCTAATCAAATTGATCATTAAGTATAAGCTAAATTAAAAAAAAGAAAGTGAGAGCCAATGTGAAAGTCCTACAGGATAAATTGAAAGGTTGCAGAAAAATGGAGAATTTTATTAAATATGACCAAACACTTTTAAGCAACGTGGGTGCTATGGAAAAGTCTCTAATGATTAAGAAACAACAAAAGTTTGATAGGGACAAGATAGACTATGAGAAGCAGCAAGTTTATATATGGCAACGCTACACTACAAACGCACAAAAGCCACAACCAAAATCTGGTTCTAAATATCAGAATAATAAAAAACAAGGTGACTCCAAGAACCCGAATAAATCCATCCTAAAACGCCATGGAAACGCTTCCAGTTTTGAGTCAGATGGTTCTGACAATGAGAGTCGTTCACTAGGCGTTTCCTTTTGTGATGATGATGATAATTGGCGAGTTAGATCTACCTCCCCTGAAACCGACTCTTCACAAAAATCTGTTATGATGCCCTCTCGGAAAGAAGATAAACCTTCATACTCCTTGTTTCAAAAGGAGTCAAAAAACGAAAGAGGACAAGGAGATCATCAAAGAAGAGAAGGGGGAGGGGGATCCGGGGGATCGAGCAAAAGAAAGAAATATGCATAGGAGAAGTTGTGGATAATGTTATCAACATTTCACATAAGACTCTTACAGATGACCAGATTGCGGTTCTAAATAGAGGTTTAAATTTTGCCCCATACCAAGATTTTAATTTATTCAATACCATCATTGATCTCCAAAAATTAATTCGCAAATTGTCTCTTAAAAAATATTTTAATAGAAAAAAGGGACAACAGAGGTTCCACTATATTCCACTGATAGAGGTCTAGCTGAGAATGTTGATGGTATTGATGTTTCAATGGAGAATTTGGATTTGCATTCATTTCGTGAACAATGTGCTTTATCAGATCTTAGAGATCTTTATGATGAACAAAATCAGGATTTGGAGCCTGAGATCCCTTCCTCATTCAGCTTCTTTGGGCAATTACACTTAGGTCTTAAGAAGAAATCAACCTTTTGCCCTCATATTTTTAACAATCATAATATTAAGACCTTTGAGAAGCTGGTTGAGAGGGATCTCAGGTTATTGGCTAGGGGTATTGTACCCCGGGGGGTTCCCTCTTTAAATAAAACGAATCTGTCAGATATTGACTTCCAGGAGATGATTGCCCTCAGGGAAGATAGGTCTATTACAATCAAAAAGGCTGATAAGGGAGGGGCCATTGTGGTGCCCTCTTCTTCAGATTATCAGGCAGAGGCACTTAGATTACTTGAGGATGTTGAATCTTATACAAAATTGACATGATCCCACATGTGAGTTTTTACACCTTTTGAAAGAGATTCTTGAAGAAGGAAAGGCCCTATTTGTACTTAACACAAAGGAATATGAGTTTCTCTACAATGCCTCACCTATTGTGCCCATCTTCCACCATCTCCCAAAGATCCATAAGTCACTTGTCCGCCCTCCTGGGCGGCCCATTGTGGCCAGTATTGGATCTTTGGGAGATGGGTTATCACGCTACATTGATGGTTTTTTACAGCCACTGGTAAAAAATCTGCCTTCTTTTCTGAGAGATTCTATGGATCTTTTATCCGCTATAAAAAATGTTATGATAGAAAAAATTAAACTAAACATATACTAAGCGCTTAACCTATTAGCCTAACTTAACAATACATGATAATGATGGATAAGTGCTCTAAATGTTGGAATTCCCTTACAAAGATACAACAATAAACTAGTGAATTCTACAGACTAATATAACAAACTGAGAAGACGGCTGCCTAAGGATTGAAAAACCACAAACCTATCCACAAGGTAAGTACAACAATAGCTTAAAAACAAAAATAAAACAAACAATGAAAGAAAACAGAAATAGTCCTTGGCGCACTATCTGGTATATAAACCTGCAGAAAAATGAAGTCCAAAGATCTTGGTAGTGAGGATTGTTGGTCCGGAATCCAATCGTACTCAAAGTCCTCTGAGGTGGTGGAATCAGATTTGTGCGAATGATGCTTTAATGCATGCCAGACCAATATGATTGGGTTCAAAGCAGGATCTTAATGAATGTTGCAGATGTGTTTTGGGGTCAATGTCTTGGAAGGACTGGTGACCACTCCAGATGTGAAGTATTCAGAAATGTTACGTTCTTCCCTCTGAGCAATAATGACCTTCTGTATGTAGACTCTCTAATATGAGGAAAAAGCCTTAATGGACTGGTCATGCACAGCTGCATTTAAAGACTTAGTAAACAATTATTTGGAAGTCTGACTCCTCCCTGTCAGGGAGGGGGAGACAAAGAGCACGAACGAAAGAGAAGTGCCCGATAGAACAGAAAAGTAGCATATTCAATTTAAGCAAAGTGACACTGACAGATCCACAGAAGAGTGTCATCTCAAAGGGGTTATCTTTTGCGCCAGTGAAGAATCACAATAGCTTTGATCTCTTCATGGATGCAAATAGATTCCTCCGCAAACTCACCCTCAAAAGGTTTTTCATGAATAGAGACCAAGCCCCTAGATTAGGACCAACCATTCCACCAGTAGTAGCACAAGAGGTAAATATGGTCCACACGGGTTTGAAACCCAAGTCCTCCTTTTATCCTCACTTTGCAAAGGGCAATCATCTGGAAACATTTTTCCAGATGATCAACACTGATTTTGAGAATCTGACGATTAACAAACAGAAAATAACAGAGAATCTCACAAAACAAGAAAAAACATTAAAAGAAATCACAGAGAATGAGGAATTAGTGATAAAACAGGCTGATAAAGGGGGAGGAACTGTTCTGATGGACAGGGATAATTACAACAAGGAATCTTTAAGACTACTGGGGGAGGAAGAAACATACACTAAATTAAAGAAAAATCCAATAAATGAATTTACAGATGAGCTGAGGGTCCTGTTGGAGAGGGGGAGGCTCCTGGAGGTGCTAGACGAGGGGGAATATAAGTTTCTATACAGTGACAAGTCAAAGGTACCGGTATTTTACCAACTGCCAAAAATTCACAAAAGTGAAGTCAATCCCCCAGGCAGACCTATAGTCTCGGGGATTGACTCACTAACATCAAACTTGTCACTGTACATAGACATATTCCTCCAGAAATATGTCACTCAACAAAAGGCATACTTAAAGGATACCACAGATCTATTAAATACACTGAGCAAAGTCAGGTGGGAGAAGAATTTCTTAATGGCAACATGCGACGTTGTGTCGCTATATACATCAATAGACCACACAAAAGGATGTAGAGCCATAAAAAGATTTTTATTGAAAGATGCTGACCTAACAGACATACAAGCTGACTTTATTATTGATGGAATCATGTTCATTTTACAGCATAACTTTTTTTGGTACGAGGGAAGTCATTACTTGCAGAAACGAGGAACGGCGATGGGGACCAGGTTCGCCCCTAGCTACGCCAACCTCTTCATGGCATCATGGGAGGAAGATAACATCTGGCCTAATGGAGAGCTTGGGGAGGGCCTGGTCCTCTGGCGTCGGTTCATCGATGACGTGTACCTAATCTGGGGGAATGGAGAAAGTAAGTTACAAGATTTTCTAACAGGCATAGACAATGTAGAACTCAATCTAAAATTTACAAGCGAGTACAGTGACAGGCGAGTGAATTTCTTAGACCTAGAAATATATATAGAAAACGATCAAATAAAAACAAAAACATTCTTTAAGAAAACTGATAAAAATAACTACATCTTACGGACGAGTTGCCATCTCCCGAGGTGGATGGACGGAGTTCCATCAAGCCAGTTCACCCGAATTAAGAGGAACTGTAGTGAGAGGGAAACTTTCTTACAACAATCCAATGAACTAAAGGAAAGATTCATAGAGAAAAAATACAAGGAGGAAAAGATAGATGAGGCTCTACTAAAGATAGATAAATTGGAGAGGGAAGATCTTCTAAAACCTAAATTAAGGGATAAAACGATAAAGAACAAATCAGACTTTGCATTCCTCACTAACTATAATGGGGAAGCCAAGGAAATTAGGAAAATCATAAATAAGCACTGGCCAATACTGAAGAATGACCCAATTTTGGGAAGCGAACTACCTGATCATCCAAATATCATCTTCAGGAAAGCACGAAATTTAAAAAACACACTAGCTCCCAGTGTCCTTAAACAGAAAGCCAAGCCCCAGAACTGGTTACAATCCAATAAAGGTTTTCATGGATGCAAGACATGTAGAGCGTGTCAATTTAAATCGAACAACAAATTGGAGTTTACATCTAACAACACAGGGGAAAGATTCAATATAGAATCCAGTCTAACATGTAGGTCAGACCATGTTGTGTACCTCCTGGAGTGCCCTTGCAAACTACAATATGTAGGGAAGACTGAGAGACCAATAAGAACTAGGATTATCGAACATTTGAGTAGCATCAAGAGATCTCTTTTAACTCACAGTCTCTCCAAACACTTCATGGAGAAGCACCAGGGGGACACGACAGGTCTGACTTACACACCTATAGAATATGTCTCGGGCCACTGGCGGGGGGGTGACCGCAATCTGGAACTCATGAGAAGGGAGACCTTCTGGATTCACAGGTTGCGGACACTCTCACCCAGGGGACTCAACATGGAAATCGAGATTGCACCCTTCTTGTAACCTGTATAAGATGTAAAATTGCTGATGTGTTGAATTAACCGGTTCTTCTGTCTTTTCCTCCTTCTGCTGTTCTCTCTCACAGTGTGCAACTGCCATCCATTATCCTTTATTATAAACCACATAAGAACTAAGATGTAACACACTACCTGTCATCCCTAGGTTAGGTTTATTGTTTAGGATTTTATGCCATTTGTATAAACTAGTATCTATATTTATAGACACCCTCATATATATGTGTATGTATTTTTTAAGTTGGTCTGTGATATGAACATGTTGTTTATATTCCATCATAGTATCGGCGCTATAATAATAAGTAAATGTCCTGCAATTATTTATGCCAATCTTACATTATGGAACCCCTTATAATATTAATATGTATTCCCATACTATAGAGAGTTTATATATATATGACGGAGCTCCCCCACTTTTTACATAATTTTGAAGTACCACATTGTACAACCTGTGGTATGAGATTAATTGTGAATTACTTTTTTTTTTTTTTTTTTTTTTTTTTTTATATCTTATACTATATTAGTGAAAGCACTGTATGTTTGCCTGCATGCATGCATGCCTGCCTGCTGGATGTCCGGTGTCCCTAGCGGGAATCTCATTGGTCCCTTGGCCCGCCCGCCCCCGCACACCTCTCATTGGCCTCACACACTCACACCACCCCCTTGGCCCGCCCCCCACACCTCTCATTGGCCTGAGGCGGAGTGACGGGCCAAAAAAATAACTAACACACACACACACACACACACACACACACACACACACACACACACACACACACACACACACACACACACACACCTCTCTCTCCCCTCTCCAAATCACCTTTTCCCCCTCCCCAGCGGCATCACCTCTTCCCCCTCCCCAGCGGCATCACCTCTTCCCCCTCCCCAGAGGCATCACCTCTTCCCCCTCACCAGCGGCATCACCTCTTCCCCCTCCCCAGCGGCATCACCTCTTCCCCCTCCCCAGCGGCATCACCTCTTCCCCTTCCCCAGCGGCATCACCTCTTCCCCCTCCCCAGCGGCATCACCTCTTCCCCCTCCCCAGCGGCATCACCTCTTCCCCCTCCCCAGCGGCATCACCTCTTCCCCCTCCCCAGCGGCATCACCTCTTCCCCCTCCCCAGCGGCATCACCTCTTCCCCCTCCCCAGCGGCATCACCTCTTCCCCCTCCCCAGCGGCATCACCTCTTCCCCCTCCCCAGCGGCATCACCTCTTCCCCCTCCCCAGCGGCATCACCTCTTCCCCCTCCCCAGCGGCATCACCTCTTCCCCCTCCCCAGCGGCATCACCTCTTCCCCCTCCCCAGCGGCATCACCTCTTCCCCCTCCCCAGCGGCATCACCTCTTCCCCCTCCTCAGCGGCATCACCTCTCCCCGCTCCAAATCACCTCTCCCCGCTCCAAATCACCTCTCCCCGCTCCAAATCACCTCGCTTCCCGCAGCTGCCACGCGGCGCGTAAGATGGCGGACCCCCTTCCTCCCTCGCGGCGCCGAGTCAGACGGTGGCGGCGCCCGGAAGTACAGGTAGGTGTCGCTCCCCACCTCCGGCGCCAAACGGAACTAAAGAAAGGGCGCATCAACTGAGGTGTGTGTGTGTGTGTGTGTGTGTGTGTGTGTGTGTGTGTGTGTGTGTGTGTGTGTGTGTGTGTGTGTGTGTGTGTGTGTCACTGTCCACTGCCCCCCCCTCCTATCCACTGCCCCCCCCTCCTGTCCACTGCCCCCCCCTCCTGTCCACTGCGTCCCCCCTCCTGTCCACTGCCCCCCCCTCCTGTCCACTGCCCCCCCCCTCCTGTCCACTGCCCCCCCTCCTGTCCACTGCCCCCCCCTCCTGTCCACTGCCCCCCCCTCCTGTCCACTGCCCCCCCCTCCTGTCCACTGCCCCCCCCTCCTGTCCACTGCCCCCCCCTCCTGTCCACTGCCCCCCCTCCTGTCCACTGCGTCCCCCCTCCTGTCCACTGCGTCCCCCCTCCTGTCCACTGCGTCCCCCCTCCTGTCCCCCCTCCTGTCCACTGCCCCCCCCTCCTGTCCACTGCCCCCCCCCCCTCCTGTCCACTGCCCCCCCCCTCCTGTCCACTGCCCCCTCCCTCCTGTCCACTGCCCCCCCCCTCCTGTCCACTGCCCCCCCCTCCTGTCCACTGCCCCCCCCTCCTGTCCACTGCCCCCCCCTCCTGTCCACTGCCCCCCCCTCCTGTCCACTGCCCCCCCCCTCCTGTCCACTGCCCCCCCCTCCTGTCCACTGCCCCCCCCCCTCCTGTCCACTGCCCCCCCCCTCCTGTCCACTGCCCCCCCCCTCCTGTCCACTGCCCCCCCCCCCTCCTGTCCACTGCCCCCCCCCCCTCCTGTCCACTGCCCCCCCCCCTCCTGTCCACTGCCCCCCCCTCCTGTCCACTGCCCCCCCCTCCTGTCCACTGCCCCCCCCTCCTGTCCACTGCCCCCCCCTCCTGTCCACTGCCCCCCCCCCTCCTGTCCACTGCCCCCCCCCTCCTGTCCACTGCCCCCTCCCTCCTGTCCACTGCCCCCCCCTCCTGTCCACTGCCCCCCCCCCTCCTGTCCACTGCCCCCCCCCCCCTCCTGTCCACTGCCCCCCCCCCCTCCTGTCCACTGCCCCCCCCCTCCTGTCCACTGCAGGAAATGCAGGGGGAGGAATCCATGCCTTTGAGGCGCCCCCCCCCCTCCCTTTGACGCCCCCCCCCCTCCCTTTGACGCCCCCCCCCCCTCCCTTTGACGCCCCCCCTCCCTTTGACGCCCCCCCCTCCCTTTGACGCCCCCCCCCTCCCTTTGACGCCCCCCCCTCCCTTTGACGCCCCCCCCCCTCCCTTTGACGCCCCCCCCCCTCCCTTTGACGCCCCCCCTCCCTTTGACGCCCCCCCCTCTCCCTTTGACGCCCCCCCCTCTCCCTTTGACGCCCCCCCCTCCCTTTGACGCCCCCCCCTCCCTTTGACGCGCCCCCCCCTCCCTTTGACGCCCCCCCTCCCTTTGACGCCCCCCCCTCCCTTTGACGCCCCCCCCCTCCCTTTGACGCCCCCCCCTCCCTTTGACGCCCCCCCCTCCCTTTGACGCCCCCCCCTCCCTTTGACGCCCCCCCCTCCCTTTGACGCCCCCCCCTCCCTTTGACGCCCCCCCCTCCCTTTGACGGCCCCCCCTCCCTTTGACGCCCCCCCCCTCCCTTTGACGCCCCCCCCCTCCCTTTGACGCCCCCCCCCTCCCTTTGACGCCCCCCCCCTCCCTTTGACGCCCCCCCCTCCCTTTGACGCCCCCCCCCCTCCCTTTGACGCCCCCCCCCTCACTTTGACGCCCCCCCCCCTCACTTTGACGCCCCCCCCCCTCACTTTGACGCCCCCCCCCCTCCCTTTGACGCCCCCCCCCTCCCTTTGACGCCCCCCCCCTCCCTTTGATGCCCCCCCCTGCCTTTGACGCCCCGCGCGCACACACTGACTGACTGCCGCACGCACGCACGCACACACTGACTGACGCGCACACAAAGCCTGACTGACGCACGCACACACTGACTGAGGCACACACTGACTGTGTGTGCGTCAGTCAGTCTGTGTGTGTTTGTGTTTCTGCCTCAGACTCACTGACGCGCGAGCAAACACACAGTGACTGACGCACACACGCTACATGAAGCTGTAAAGGAGGGAGGGAGGGGGGGGACTGGATTGATGTGAATGGGGGACAAACAGAGAGAGGGGGGAGGAGAGAGAGGAACGGGAACATTACATCCCGGGCAACGCCGGGTCTCTCAGCTAGTATATATATATATATCAATTGTGATTGTAATGCCCCCATAGTCCTGTCACGGGAAAAATTCTCTCTCCCTAAAAAACATACCCATGCCCTTTAAATTCATCCCTGGTGGGCTATAATATAATATAGATCACATTACAGAAATTAAGTCTGCCTTAAACCTGTCCCACTTGGAAACTATTCTAACCACACTACTATGAGCCTAAATTCTTAGTGCAAAGAAATAAAACATCATTCGAGCACCAATTATCTAATTGGACCACCCATTCCCTCTAAACATAGAAAATTATTAGTTCCCTTTACCCCACAAGGTGTGGTTAATGACAGGTTAAACCATGCCAAACCTCATATATTTAGGATTCCACTCCTGTTGAATAACGAGCTCCCTTATATATATGGATACAAAAATAGTGCAGACCAATTGATTTTACAAGTGTTTTATTGATTAATTAATTAAAAACCAATTATGGAAGGTATATAGAGATAGTTTAGAGGAGGGGGCGGTACACTCCTGAGGAAGCCACACACCTGGCGAAACGCGTAGAGTGGTAGCCGCCCTGAGAGGAGAGAGAGATCTGGGAGCTGACACTCACACAGCCGCGACCGGAAGTGACGCATCGGGACTAAGCGGAAGTGACGCATTGGAGCAAGCAAGGCGGGACCATTGACCGGTGAGAGAGCTGGAGTCCAAGTCCTCTGCAGCACCTGTATACTCCTGTATATACCCAGCAAAGGGAGCCGAATAGCCCACACAAGAGGGGATCTACGAGGGGACTAGACCGGCGAGACAGCGAGCACCAGTGGAGGTGAAAGGTCACAGAGAGCGGTGGTCCACACGCAGTCACACCGGAGGAGGCGGGTGAGCCTGGAGCTAACCATTTTCTCTCCTCAATCACTATCAATGTGATACATGCCTTAACCACTTGTTTTTATTGTGTGTTTATTTTTACCCTATAAAGTCGAGTTTTTTATTGTTACTGGTCTGCACTATGGTATCATTTCTTTTACATATACACTGCTGCTGAGCTGAGAGTTGGAGATCCCACTACCTGGTTAAAGAAATCCTCCTAGCAGAGACCATTGTGTGTCAAAACCGCTCGTTTTTGACTTACATCTTGTAAGTAGGCAATACATAGGAGCCAAGACAGAACACAAATTTATACACCTTTTAAAAACTGTCTGCAATTAGATTGTTTTTTCTTTTTGTTCTATTTCCCTTTATGCTCCCCCTGGATTGCAGTTGGACAATTTTATCTTCAGACACGGGGTACTGCTATGGGGACGTCATTTGCCCCCTCTTATGCTAATTTGTTTGTGGGTCTTTGGGAATCCACACACATTTTCGGTGCTGATAATTCTTTTCGTCATCAGATTATTTTCTATAAACGGTATATTGACGATTTGATTATGATTTGGGATGGGGATTTATTATCACTGCATGCCTTTATTCATACACTTAATACTAATTCTTTAAATCTTAAATTTACTTATGAAGAACACATGAATCACATCAATTATTTAGACATTACTTTATTTATTGACACGACAGGCACTATTCAAACGGACATTTTTAGAAAGCCTCATTCACGTAATACTTTATTGGAAGCAGACAGCAGTCATTCTAAATCATTCATTCGAAGTATACCCAAGGCTGAATTCCTTCGACTAAGACGGCTTTGTTCAAATGACGATTTATTTGAGCATCAAGCAGAGGAATTAAAAACTCGATTTGCTCAAAGAAAATATAATCACACTGATATTGAAGCAGCATATCTGTGTGTCAAATCTACAAACAGGATCGATTTGTTATCGAACTCGTCTGTGAAGTTCAAGAAGAAACATGAATTGGATCGAGTGACGTCTGCTCTATTTGTCACCCAGTTTAGTCGCCAGGCTGAACAGATTCGTTCTATCATTTATAAACATTGGGGGACCCTCACTCTTGATAAGGACCTACATAGTTCAGTTAACCAGGGTCCAGCCATTACTTTTAGGAAATCCAAATCCTTATCTGACTATCTTTCTCCAAGATTGTTTTACTCTAAGAAGTCTAACAAATCTGTTTAAAATAAAAGGTTTTTTTAAATGTGGAAAATGTTGCGTTTGCTGCTATGCGAAACCAATTAAGTCTATTAAGACTATTTATTCTAAAAAGAACTATAGGATCCCATCCTTTATTAATTGTGACTCACAATTTGTCATATACTTTCTTACCTGTGGCTGTGGCCAAGGGTACGTGGGCTGCACTATACGCCCTGTTAAAAACAGAATCATGGAGCATATACGTTCCATTAAAAGAAAAGATTTCATGTTACCAGTTTCAAAACATTTTACTGACTGTCCTTCAGGAGGTCTATCAAATGTTCATTTTTCTGCTGTAGAACTGGTGCCCATGCCCATGAGAGGGGGTGATAGATTAAAGCTCCTCAACCAGCGGGAGATGTTTTGGATCCATTCTTTGGATACATTATCCCCTGCAGGAATTAATACAGAATGGGATCTAGAAAAGGTGAAGGGAAACACAAAATGGATGTGCCCCCTAAAAGAATTCACTTAAATGCACACCATAACAGTGTAAAAATTAACTTTTAATAAATTTACTTAAAACATATATTACCAAAGTAATGTGTAATGTGAATTAAAAATATATTAAATCAACGCTATCAGGCAACCTTGTCGTCAGTTATAAGTTCATACTATCCCATTTAACCACTTAATAATGGTGGGATATGGAGGACACAGATTGCTAGGAGTCAGGGTGTTAACCCCTCTGGAGCAACGGTGAGACCCAATAATGGAAGTGTATAGATGTACACAAGTGAGTGGCCAATGGGTTAAATGTCCAGCTACCTTGCTAGATCAGCCAGCACTGCGCACTATAATGGAGACTTTAGTGTGTTAAAATAAGAGTGCTAGAGTGATAAAGCTGGCAAATGCAGTGATAATGGTAGTACATACACTGCTTGTCCGGGATGGGAAGGGAGCGAAGATAGCAGGGATACACCATGAAAAATAAAAAATAAATGCATACAATAGTGTAATAAGTTCTTTTCAATCTGGATAAAACATGTATGTCTTGGCTCTATAGCAATGCCTACTTACAGCAGGTCAAAAGGTAAAAAGCATTGATCTACACAGCAGGTAGAAAGGTGTCAGGATCTTCAGGAACAACAGCCCAGGTTTACAGCATAAGAAATCAGCACCTCAGCTCAGACGTCAGTAGATGTGAGTGGATCAGAGACATGCAAAAGACAAAATGTCCTGGGGTTTGTGTTTACCTGGACACAGGTGGGCGGTGCTTTTGAGGGTGTAAACCATATAAGAGTTTGATTAAGACCAGTGAAACTACTCTTTGATAAAGCGCACCATGCGAGAGGTTTCTCTTTTTAATTAGTTATGTCCCAATAAATAATTTGTTATTTTTTCTATTAGCCTCCAGTTCTCGTTTTTTCATAGTTGTGATCCAAGTCTTTTCCTTCCTGCTTACTACGTACAGTCAAGCTGGTGGTTTTATTAAATCTACCAGTCTTAAACACTGGCATATTCTGCAAAATGATGATATATTATCTGAAAGTTGCTGTGTACCACCAATGGTGGCATTCAAAAGAGGGAGGAATCTGGCGGATAGCCTGATACATGCAGATAATGAGGGTAACTACAGAACTCCTCATTTTCTGGAGGGTGGCAGACCGGGTAACTTTAGATGCATGAGCTGCTCGGTCTGTAACAGTCTGACTACCGGTAGTCAATTCAGTCACCCCCCAAAGCGGGAGAATCATAAAAATTAAAAATAGACGCCCCACAGCGTGTGCTCCGCTGCTACAGAGACTGGAACAGTGAAAGACATTATTGCTTGGCACGGCGAATTGGCTGTACTGCTGTTCAGCTGAACTGGAGACCTCCTAAGTACTACCTTGAGGCTGAGGGCTGTACTAACAGCTAACCGATTGGAAGACCACCCAGGCCCTACCCCCGAGGCTGAGGGATTGAGAAGGAGAGAGCCACGACATCTCTATTGGCGTCCGTTGGTGCTTGGGTAACATTAACCCTGAAATGATTGTTTTTTCTATCTAAATGTACGCTTAATACTCACCTTTATTTTGTGGTTACTAATATAATTTTTAATGCACTATGAGCGTTGTGCGCTGTGTTTTTTTGTATTTCTGTTTGCTATTAGGGGGTATTTGAGCCATCCCTGGTGCCACAGCTGCAGACGTTCCATATACTCTACGTGTTTAAAGGTCACCTCTTTTTGTACATCACTATATCACCTCACTTTTATTGATTGTAGTAGCGCACTATATCTTTTCACATTTTCTCACTCCAGATAGGGAGACTTTCTTATTGAGACGTGAAGCATTCTGGATACATGCTTTAAATACCAGCAACGGTATGGGTCTTAATGAGCAACAGAATTTAAAATGCTTCCTTAATAGAAGGTAATTTTTTGTCTTTCTACAGGCATATTTGATCTTGCACCATCCATGGACTCTGCACTTACCTATTGGGAAAATTATCCTTTTTGTGTGGTTTTTTTCCATTCCCTCCCTCCCCCTTCTCTCCCCCCCCCCCCCCCTGGCTGTGTGTACCCATTTCTGACTAGGTATACACACTAGTATATTCTAAATACTGATGTACTGCATATTCTTATGTGGCATTTCACGGTAACTTTGCAGGATTATACTGATGTCATCAGCAGTATACAGTCACATGTTTTTAATAGTATATTGCTGTATTAGTTTTGTGCACATATGCTTTATGAATATTTTGGTGTGTGGTTTATTTACACTTTCAGGGTGATTTATAGGAGTGTGTCACTCCTCCCTGCTCTGACACTGATCCCATGGCGACGGATACATCTTTGTCCAGCCCTGAGTACAGTCTTGATTGGTGCACACCCCCCCCTTCCCCCCGACGGGCGGGTCACGCTGACGTCATCATGGGGGAGTGTTCAGTCTGGGGAGAGGTGTGGCTGTGGCTGCATTCCTCCAAGACAGCTCTATGCTGTATTGCCAGGGATTTAGACCTAGACGTCTGACGTCACTAGGGGGCGCCATATGGTAGCTCTGACATCACTAGGGGGCGCCATATGGTAGCTCTGACGTCACTAGGGGGCGTCAACATCCTGGTTATGTGGCAGAGCGGGGAGAGTATCAGGGGGGTGGTATATATTGTGACTGTTTTCTTGTGTTTGGTAGCCTTCACCTTGAGAAAGGCAGTATTAGACTGCCGAAACGTTGGACTTTATGGCATATTAAACCTCCTTTGAGTAAGACCGTGTGCCTGCTTCTTCTTCTTTGTCCGGCTACAGGAAGGGTCAGGAGACAGGGAGGACAGAGGCAGGAGAAACCCATCTGACTCCGGCCTTGCCTGTCCCTACGAATACAAACACACAACCCCTCACTGAATAACATAGCCCTAATCCCATGTAATAATCCTGGGTGTAAACAAAATAATGGTTTTATGAATATTGTAATGGTTTATTAGGGACCTAGGAGGTGGCTAGTGGGGCTGTTATGTGTATTTTTGTTTATTGTGGGTAGTGGGGGTGGATGAACGGGGTATTGGCCCCAAGGATGGGTGTTTAGGCCTACCGGGTGGGGGGGGGGTAGCGGGAGGGGTTAACCCCTTCATTACCTTAGCGGTATTAACCACGAAGTTAAAGAAGAGGTTAAGTCATCCTGCAACCCCCTGGCAAGGCCTAAACACCCACCCAGGGCCAAATACCACCTTCACCCACCCCCGCTACCCACAATAAGCCTGGCACGGGTGTATAACCCCTTCATTGCCTTGGCGGTAATGAAGTTGCCTGTAAATGCATTTTTTATGCATCGGATTCATGCCGGGGGTCTCTGGTGCTGATATTAATGGATATCAGCTCTGGGACACATGCATGTTATTTTCATCGCAGCTTCACCCCACCTTCTTGCCAACTTTTGTGGCGGGACAATTTGGAGAAGAAACAGCAATTTTAAAGTGGCGATCAGCCGCAATAAGCTGATCAGGGCTTATAGAATTGAGCGTGTTTGAAAAACTGGCGATCAGTGCTGAAAAGTGGCTTATCACCGCGCGTCTGCCGATTTTATTTATTTATTTATTTTCCGGCAAAAAAACCCCGGTTATTTTTGCTCTAATCGCCAGCTTCTCTGGGCTTTCTGAATCGCTGTAGGCTTTTTTGGCTATAAACTGGTGATAAGTGGCTTATCGCTGCTTACTGCATGAGGGCCTTAGGGAGGATTTGTTCCTGTAAAGTACACCTAGTTTGGCATAGGATTTGGATGTCAGGGTATCAATGTGCATCCCAAATGTTAAATGGGAGTTGAACTATATGCCCAGATATTTCAAACAAGTAACAGGGGCTAGGATGGTATTAGAGCTGGTTTTTATCTGAAGCTCTGTCATTGGCAGCTTTAGCAATTTAGCTCTGGTCCCAAATACCATTGTTACAGTCTTGTCAGTGTTTAAAATCAGTTTGTTTTGGGAAATCCAGTTTCAAGTCTCAAAAAATCAGATTGAAGTATGTGTTCAAGGTCAGAGAGGCGAGGGCTGCGTGCATATAGGATCAGATCCAAGGCCTCTCACAATAACCTGTTAGGAATATTATTTTCTCATCTATCCGACATAAGTATAAAATATACTCTACCAAGACCCCTAATACAGAGTTACCCACCTTATACGGGAGCAGCTGCCAGATGAGTACAGTAAATGTATCTTATTTCTTTTACCACTGGAGGGCAGCGTGGAGTTGCAAGGAGTGGCGCCCGTAAGGACGACGTGCCAGTTAGGCGGAAGGAGACGCGCACACACTTTTATGTGAAACGGATATTTTTGGGGAGGGATTTAGTAGTCTGAGTGAGAAAATTGATATTTTGTCACAATGGAAAAATGGAAAAATTAACCATTTAAATATGCACAGATTTTATCCCACGTTTGGAAATTAGGAATGTTGCCTAAAAGTCTGAGAATGCATTAAGTGCCACCCACGGGCTTTAATGAAGCAGCATTTGTGGGATAAAGGGAACAGCATCCTGTATAAAGGTATTTTGGGCTCGATATAAATAATTGAAGCCAAAAATTAATATTAAGTAAATTGAGAATGGAAAAATATTCAGCACAAACGTACAGAATGTGATATTCTGAGAGATCTTACAGATGTTATCAAATCCCACAATGAATATATAGAAAATGTCTGTATAGAACGAGTCAAACAAGAATATGCCAATAAAACGTTTAATTGGGAGATACAGGGGCCACAATTCAGGTCAGTTAGCTGGAAGAAGGGAAGCCGGTCAGCCAGAAGAGCAGGTCCTCCGGTCAGCCAGAAGAGCAGGTCAGCCGGTCAGCTCTGAGATCAGCATTACTTATATCCCCTAAACGTTGTCCCCTGCATGTAATGCGCAGAACAGCCTGCACTGCATATACTGTACATGAGATACTTAACCCTTTCTTTTCGCTCGACTCTAATCTGAATGATTTGCTAATTGGTTTGTAATTAGAGAGATATTTGTAGCAGAATCCCATGTATGTTCTTTTTACCTTTTTAGATACCGTTTTGTGTAATAAAAGATATGAGATCAGAGGGGCTTCCTGTTTGCACTCGTGTTTTGGCAGAAGTGTATATGTGACCCTATAAATCTCCCTCACACCCGGCTTGGCAGCGTGACACTAGTGCAATGACCTGGGGAAGAATCACTGAGCTGTTAGCAATAGATACAACGGATAGAAAAGACACTACACATAGGTTGGATTAAAGAGAGTATTTTATTGAAATAATGAATCTCTTTGCTGGTAGGGGCCTGCAGCACATTGCAGAGCAATATAGTAACACGCAGAGCAATGCACTGCAGGCCCCTCCGGCAGCAAAGGAGTGAAGACCAATGCAGGGTGTATAAAGATCTCACTGATAATTCATGCACAAAGGGCAATTTGTTGCTGTGATCCAGAGGAAGGCGAAACATAACCCCTGCTGTGCAATGGGGGAAAAAAATTCCTTCCTGACCCCATTAAATGGCGATCGGAGGGTCCCTGGATCACTGCGCAGTGAGATCAGATGGAGCAGCACAGATCAGCGTTGTTATACACAGGGGCACACTCAGTATATAGAGATGTGGGTGATGGGGCCCTTGTGCCCCTGTGTATAACTCACCTGCTCCCCCATCCCCCTGCATATCTATCCCATTCACCCCTTTTCCTCCCGCATACCTCGCAGGGCCGGCCGGCCATTAGGCGGTCGCCTAGCGCGCAAAGGTCCTAGGGGCGCATTAATAATCATTATTATTTTTTTTCTTATTATTTCTAATTTATTTATCTTTTTTTTTAAATTATTATTCTTTTTTTTTATCCAGTATTTTGGCGCCCTTTTGTTTTTATTTTGCGTCGCGCTGGGGTGCGGTCGCACCCCCTGCAGTCCCGATAGCTACGCCACTGTTTATTTTATTATTTTATTGTATTGTATTGTATTGTATGTCTTTATTTATATAGCGCCATTAATGTACATAGCGCTTCACAGCAGTAATACATGTGGTAATCCAATAAATAACAGATAATATAAATAACAGATCATGGGAATAAGTGCTTTAGACATTAAGGAAGAGGAGTCCCTGCTCCGAGGAGCTTACAGTCTAATTGGTAGGTAGGGAGAACGTACCGAGACAGTAGGAGGGAGTTCTGGTAAGCGCATCTGCAGGGGGCCAAGCTTTATGTGCCATGTGTTCAGAATAGCCACAGTCCTATTCATATGCTTCTTTAAGCAAGTGTGTCTTAAGGTGGGTCTTAAAGGTGGATAGAGAGGGTGCTAGTCGGGTACTGAGGGGAAGGGCATTCCAGAGGTGAGGGGCAGTCAATGAAAAAGGTTTAAGGCGGGAGAGGGCTTTAGATACAAAGGGGGTAGAAAGAAGACATCCTTGAGAAGAACGCAAGAGTCTGGATGGTGCATAACGAGAAATTAGGGCTGAGATGTAAGGAGGGGCAGAAGAGTGTAAAGCTTTAAAAGTGAGGAGAAGAATGGAGTGTGAGATGCGGGATTTGATCGGAAGCCAGGAGAGGGATTTCATGAGGGGAGATGCTGAGACAGATCTAGGAAAGAGTAGAGTGATTCTGGCAGCAGCGTTAAGGATAGATTGTAGGGGAGACAGGTGAGAGGCAGGAAGGCCGGACAGCAGGAGGTTACAGTAATCAAGACGGGAGAGAATGAGGGCCTGAGTCAGAGTTTTAGCAGTCGAGCAACAGAGGAAAGGGCGTATCTTTGTTATATTGCGGAGGAAAAAGCGACAGGTTTTAGAAATGTTTTGAATGTGAGGGGCAAATGTGAGAGAGGAGTCGAGTGTGACCCCAAGGCAGCGTGCTTGGGCTACTGGGTTTTATTTATCTTGTTATTTTTTATACAACTGGGGCACAAATTTTAAGGTTCGCCTCGGGCGCATGAAACCCGTGCTCCGGCCCTGCTCCTTGTTCTCTCTCACCCTCTCACGCCCAATATCCCTATCTCCCTCTAGTACCTGCCCCTCCCGCAGCCTTCCTGATCTTATCTGCCTCTCCTGCGGTCAAACCAACTTCTCAGGGCCCCTAGAATACCCCTGTATCTACGCCCTGGCTCCTCTGCTACCTGCTCCCGGCTTCTTCTCCGCCTAAAAAAGGTGAAGCAGCAGATCTGTCCGCACCTCTCGTATTCTCCTACCTGCTCCTGGGGTCTTCTCCTCCGCCTAAAAAAGGTGAAGCAGCAGATCCGGCCACACCTGTCGTATGCTCCTTGGTCATCGTACACCACGTCTGCCTCCTCGGCCGCCTTGTAGCCCACCTCATTGTTCCACTTGACGCCCGCTTTTTCGTATGCCTCGTCGTCCGCCTCGTAGCCCGCCTCGTCGTCTGGTGGCACAAAGGGCACCACCTTCGTGCGTGTCCTGACCTGCAGGAGACATGAAGTGTTTGTAACCAGGGACAGTGATACTCTGTATCGCAAGAGCTCCTGTGCCACTTATACACCCTCCGCAATACCACGTTATACCGCCCTCCACAGGGCAAATACCCGTTATACCCACCTCCCCAGGCCCAGTACCCAGTTATACAACCCTCCCAAGGCCCAGTACCCTGTTATACACCCCTCCCAAGGCCCAGTACCCTGTTATACGCCCCTCCCCAGGCCCAGTACCCTGTTATACACCCCTCCCCAGGCCCAGTACCCTGTTATACACCCCTCCCAAGGCCCAGTACCCTGTTATACACCCCTCCCCAGGCCCAGTACCTGTTATACCCACCTCACCAGGCCCAGTACCCGTTATACCCACCTCACCAGGCCCAGTACCCATTATGTACCCCTCCCCAGAAGGTCATATTTCTATTTATCAAAAATACATTGAGTAACCTCTGGTTTTCAGGCATGTCCTAGGGGAGTTATCACAGAGACACAGAAACGTCGCTGAGTTTGGTGAGTAACTCCCTTAACCTCTCAGCAGTTGAATTCCCCATTAGGCGCTTAACACGTTAAAAACAAGCGTTGCTATTTCTCTGCATGAAGTTGCAGGTAATTGGAAGAGTTACACAGTGACGACTATTTCATCACTCACCTTCTTCTCCCGAAACGGTCTTTTCTGTCTTATTTCCGGCTTCACATCGGATATCCATATCCATTCTTGGCCTCTGATCTGTATGCAAGACAATGCTTTAAGACAGGGTTGCGCAACCTTTTTCCCTGCTCCCCCCTGCTCCCCCCTCCCCACCTTGTCTCCGACGTTCTGATGTAACGACGTCATGTGATATCACGTTGCTATGGCAATGCCACATCATGTGACGCCACGTTGCTGTCGCCAGAAGCCGCCGGAGACAAGGAAAGGGAACTTACAGAGGACTTGCGCGCGATTTCCGGCATTTAATTTAAATGCTGTGGGGAAGAGCGAGGGGCCACTGTAAGCGCCGAGCCCCTCCTCCCAAGAAAATGTCGCGCCCCTCGATTTGCACACCCCTGCTTTAAGAGATATTCTGGGACCCTCCAACTCCTCCATCGGACCCTTCCTCATACTCATATTGACTGACCTTGCAGTGCTCTGCCCTGACTTGCACTGACCTGCTATGATGCCTCTCAAAATACCATGCTAACTCATTCTGAACATACATGTGTCCTTTCTACATGTTACTCAGCTTGTATGGGCCACAGACAGCTTTCCCGGGGTCCAGGACTAGTTTCCACCGGGGACCCTCACCCATGGGTCGGCGACCTTGCGAGAACCCACCCCCCCCCAACCTGTTTTCTCTTGCACTGCCATAGACTACAACATTTCGGCCTGCTGGTCTTTTTCAGGTACAGTAAAGTGGCTAAACCCACTAAATCCAGCAAAGAAAGGCCAGCAGCCAAAACATTGTAGTCTGTGGCACAATAAATTATCTTTTTTTATTCAAATCTGTGTGCCCTTTTCCATCAATCTTATTGTATACATTGGACGAAATGCCGGTCTTCCCTGAGACTAAGGGGCACTGGTAAAAGTATCACTAATTGTTTTTTTTGGTATGCAGCAAATCCCCATCATTTTTGCGTTCTCTTGCTCTGCCCCAATCTGACACACCACCTTGCTCTCTCACCCCCCTCTTACACTCCCCCATCACCCTTTCCTTCCCCAAAGGTTGTCCTTTAATCAGATCTTACCCAAATTGTCTCCATCTCCCTTGGAAATGTTCTGTCTTTAAGCTGTGTGGCTCCTCTTGATCCGAACTTTCTTAGCTGACCCCTTTAGGTTTCGGCTCCGAGGGTCTAAAAAATAAGCGACTCCGAAAAGATGTGAAATATGCACAAGGGTCCTAAAATATTTATCTAATGGGGCTCTGAGGGGGAGACTTAAATACTAGTTAATATAATCTATTTAACTAACAAATATGATCTATTAAACTAAGAAATATAATGTATCAAACTAAATAAATATCTATTAAACTAATAAATAGAATCTATTGTACTAAGAAATATAATCTATTCAACTAAATAAATATAATCTATTTAAAAACAATACAATAAAAAGCTGGAGAAATGATACGTCAACCAAGCCACAGATGTGATGCCAATGAGCGTTGAACTCCTTGCAGATCCACCGTCAGCTGGTTGTGGCAGAAAGTGGTGACATGCAGTAGAACAGAGTGGTTGAGCTGTAACCACGGCAGTCAGGTCAGAAATCAACACAATATTTTTTGAAATTTAGAATGAGAATGTTCAATATGTCACATTCTGGGCTCAGACCCTGAGCCCTGTCACATGTTAGCAGCTTGTGATAATAGAAGATATCCATATACTGGGATGTGATAAGAGACATGAAGGTCATTTTATACTGGGTCCCATAACCTGCTTTATATGAAGTATCATTTTACACTAATTAGTAGAGATGCTACATTTTGAAAAATAGCGCTTTTGGCGACATTGTTCATTTTCTCTACAAATGATAAATGAAAAAGTTGGATAAAACGTTATATGTGTGTGTGCGCGTGCAATATATATATATATATACACATATACATACATACACATATAGTATGTTTATATATATATATCATACTATATGTATATATATTGTCTGTTTTATACACACATACACGTGTGTGTATATGTATGTGTGTGTGTGTGTATATATGTGTGTGCGTGTGTATATATATGGTATAACCCAGAGGTGCGCAAAGTGGAGGGCGGGAGATTTTTCGGGGGGGGGGGGGGGGGAGGCGCACGGGCGGTTGCAGAGGCCCCGCGCACTTCCTCGAGGCATTAAAATTAAATGCCGGGGGATCGCGTGAGGCCTCTGCAATGCTATTACTTACCTTGACTCTGCCGGCGTCACTCGTGTCCATGGCAACGCGGTGTTAAATTACGCCGCGGGGTCATGTGACGTCACCCTCGTCAAATGCCGCTGCCGGTCACGTGACGCCGCATCAAGGTAAAGGAGGGGGTGGGGGCGCGAGCTCCCCTGGTATAACCAATAAATAATATAGCTGATATAGCAATTTGGTTGTGGCTAGAGAAAGATTATAGTGGCAGTGAGAATTAGTGGCCAGAATTAATAACTAAAAAGTAGCTGTAATAAAATAATAATAAACACTATGCCTAAACACAATAACAGTCCAGAAACTTAGCTCTAATAGCTATGTTATAACTCAATCATAAAAGGATCCAATTCGGGCATCCTCTGGAGTCCTGGCAGCTCTCTTCGGGGAAACAACCACCTCCTCGATAGATACCTAAACAAAAAAAAAGAAGAGAAAGCGCCCGCTCCATGTGTAAATTCGGTTTAACAATTTCATTTCCTGGACAAGATAAAAATAACAAACTCACAAACATCCGTTTGGTAAAAGCGTTGTATGAGACAGGCTCGTGCTCCGTGGTAATCCGGTGGTCAATCCGGTGGTCAATCCGCAGCTCCAGACTTTGGACGATGACCGGGAAACTCGATAGGCTGCGCCCCTTGCAGTGTGGTCCTCCGGCAATCTGTAGTATGCAGTTGTGATTCCACTCTGTAATTCCGGTGTCTCGCCTTGTTCGCGTACCAACTTCCCTTCCGGCGTCAAGACGGATAGTGTGGCAATAGCAACGAGAAGAATGTACCTACGTGTTTCTTCAGCACACGGCTGATTTCATCAGAGGATAATGCTACAACTCAGTCGTAATGGTTTTATAGTCCTACAGTCCAATTGGTAATGGCATAATAGATCACATATGTTACTGATTTTAGATAATAATAGATTCTTGTATGACACACACACACGAACACATATACATATATATATATATATATATATATATATATATATATATATATATATATATATATATATATATATACATACACACATATATATATATTTACATTTATATATACATTTATATATATATATATATATATATGCAACCAGGTGTCCCACCAAGGAGACAAAAAACAGCACTCAAGGTATATGTGTAGAGGTATAAGTACCGTGTTAGCCGAGCTTCAATAATCATAAAATAATAAAAAAATAATATCATCTATTTATTTTTTGATTTTATATATATATATATATATATATATATATATATATATATATATATATATATATATATATATATATATATATATATATATATACAAATACAACTGTATGCTCATCTGCATGTCTTAGGCAGGTCTGCAACCCCGCCTTTCCCCATTATCACCCAGCATACAGCACTTCCACTGTAGCAAGGGATTCTGGGAAATGACATGCAAATGAGCACACAGTGTCACTTTTTGCCTACGTGTTTCTTCAGCACACGGCTGATTTCATCAGAGGATAATGCTACAACTCAGTCGTAATGGTTTTATAGTCCTACAGTCCAATTGGTAATGGCATAATAGATCACATATGTTACTGATTTTAGATAATAATAGATTCTTGTATGACACACACACACGAACACATATACATATATATATATATATATATATATATATATATATATATATATATATATATATATGTATATATATATACATACACACATATATATATATTTACATTTATATATACATTTATATATATATATATATATATATGCAACCAGGTGTCCCACCAAGGAGACAAAAAACAGCACTCAAGGTATATGTGTAGAGGTATAAGTACCGTGTTAGCCGAGCTTCAATAATCATAAAATAATAAAAAAATAATATCATCTATTTATTTTTTGATTTTATATATATATATATATATATATATATATATATATATATATATATATATATATATATATATATATATATATATATATACAAATACAACTGTATGCTCATCTGCATGTCTTAGGCAGGTCTGCAACCCCGCCTTTCCCCATTATCACCCAGCATACAGCACTTCCACTGTAGCAAGGGATTCTGGGAAATGACATGCAAATGAGCACACAGTGTCACTTTTTGCCTCAAAAACCATTTTTAACATGGTTCCCTATAGGCTTAAGCTTGCTGCATGGTCACAGCTTTGAGCACAGCCAGGGTTAAGGTGCATACCCAGAAAACCACCCACAGACAGCTGTTTCGACCTTAATGGGTCTCATCAGTGTGGGGTTGATTTAACTGGGTATGCAAAGAGGCTATGGGATAGGCTATACCATAATACTGAGTTAAGTTATGGTGAGTAAAAAAAGTGACAAAAACCCTCCACAGGAAAGCAAATATGCAAATACAACTGTATGCTCATCTGCATGTCTTAGGCAGGTCTGCAACCCCTCCTTTCCCCATTATCACCAGCATACAGCACTTCCACTGCAGCAAGGGATTCTGGGAAATGACATGCAAAAAAAAAATATATATATATATATATATATATATATATATATATATATATATATAATCTTCTTCTCTCTGAAGACCGTTTTAGTCGGAACGCGTTGGAGTGAGAGTCTGTGGAGTGGGACCCCTACCCTTTTCCATGACAGGAGGCCTTGGCTATCTGTAAATTGGCCTTTCACACCTACGCTTTAATGGTGATGTATTTACATCTTTAATACTCGAGCATTTATTGCCTCCATTTCTGCAATTACTATTTTACAACAACAGCTATCTCCTTACGTTATGTGCACAAATCTGCAGTGTGTGTAGAGGTATATGTGCATGCTTGGATCAGAGCTGCTTGTGTGGAGAGGTATATGAGCATGCTTGGATCAGAGCTGCTTGTGTGTAGAGGTATATGTGCATGCTTGGATCAGAGCTGCTTGTGTGTAGAGGTATATGTGCATGATTGGATCAGAGCTGCTTGTGTGTAGAGGTATATGTGCATGCTTGGATCAGAGCTGCTTGTGTGTAGAGGTATATGTGCATGCTTGGATCAGAGCTGCTTGTGTGGAGAGGTATATGTGCATGCTTGGATCAGAGCTGCTTGTGTGTAGAGGTATATGTGCATGCTTGGATCAGAGCTGCTTGTGTGTAGAGGTATATGTGCATGCTTGGATCAGAGCTGCTTGTGTGTAGAGGTATATGTGCATGATTGGATCAGAGCTGCTTGTGTGTAGAGGTATATGTGCATGCTTGGATCAGAGCTGCTTGTGTGGAGAGGTATATGTGCATGCTTGGATCAGAGCTGCTTGTGTGTGTAGAGGTATATGTGCATGCTTGGATCAGAGCTGCTTGTGTGTAGAGGTATATGTGCATGCTTGGATCAGAGCTGCTTGTGTGTAGAGGTATATGTGCATGCTTGGATCAGAGCTGCTTGTGTGTAGAGGTATATGTGCATGCTTGGATCAGAGCTGCTTGTGTGTAGAGGTATATGTGCATGCTTGGATCAGAGCTGCTTGTGTGTAGAGGTATATGTGCATGCTTGGATCAGAGCTGCTTGTGTGTAGAGGTATATGCGCATGCTTGGATCAGAGCTGCTTGTGTGGAGAGGTATATGTGCATGATTGGATCAGAGCTGCTTGTGTGTAGAGGTATATGCGCATGCTTGGATCAGAGCTGCTTGTGTGTAGAGGTATATGTGCATGCTTGGATCAGAGCTGCCTGTGTGTAGAGGTATATGTGCATGCTTGGATCAGAGCTGGAGTGTGTGTAGAGGTATATGTGCATGCTTGGATCAGAGCTGCTTGTGTGGAGAGGTATATGTGCATGCTTGGATCAGAGCTGCTTGTGTGTAGAGGTATATGTGCATGATTGGATCAGAGCTGCTTGTGTGGAGAGGTATATGTGCATGCGTGGATCAGAGCTGCAGTGTGTGTAGAGGTATATGTGCATGCTTGGATCAGAGCTGCTTGTGTGTAGAGGTATATGTGCATGCTTGGATCAGAGCTGCTTGTGCTGGTGATTACTTTTGGTGTTCTTTGCCTCACGGAATACATGTTTGGTAGATGTGAGTCCCCCTCCTCTTTTATCAATTTTTCTTCCCTTGTTTTTAACCCACAGTAATACATTTGTATTGTTATCACTTTCTTGGCATGCCCGTGTGCTTCTTCATAAGGATGCTTTTTTCGTTGTAATACATATCCATTATCCTTTAGCACCACTGTCCATTGTTATTATATTATAAATCAAGACAGTTTCTGGGCAACAGTGACGCACTGTGTTGATGCGGTATACTTTGTGTCACATATATATATATATAAAATCAAAAAATAAATAGACTATACCGTTCTGTGGCTAACGAAATGCTTTTATTTGTGCGAGCTTTCGAGATACGCTGATCTCTTCTTCTGGCGGTGTTACAATGAATGAAGCAAGCAAAGGGTATACTTAAAAACAGTGTCTCTTGGAATGTTATCTGTGCTTGTCCCTTCTCCCCCCCCCCCCCCTTGTGTGAATGTGATTTATGGCTAGAGGTGTTAAATGGTTCCTGAAAGTTAGTGATGTAAGAGTGTGTGTGTGTGTGTGTGTGTGTGTGTGTGTGTGTGTATCTGTGTGAATATAAATGAATGGAGAGCCCACAGTTTATACAGTGCTTTACAAAAGGTGTGTGTGTGGAGTGGGAGTTAATATAAATTGTGTGGGTAGGTGTGGAAATGTGAGAGATTGTAGCAAAACTAAAAGTGTGTGTAGATACTATGTGGTCCCTATTGGTGTATAGGGATGGAAAAACAAGGAGTATTTGTATGTGTAAGAGACAGCTGTGTGTGCATACATATAGCACAGTATGTACAGACATGGCCTTTAGCGCTCATGGGAAGAGAGTTCACTTGTGTCAGTAATGACTCATAAAATTTCGATCTCTGTTTAGGCCACCGCTAAGTGTCCCGAACAGTTGCATATATTTCTATTCGTGCAACCATCTCTATTTCGGTGTTTTAAGATTAACTTTGAGTATGGCAACCCCCAGATCGTCCATCTTATGGACAGAGTCAGAGAAATGTTCGCCGACAGGACTGTCTCTTGTTCCGCGTGTGATGCTGTGCGATGCAGGTTCATTCTCTTGTTTAGCCCCTGCCCCGTCTCACCTATGTAGTAGCAGCCCCCTGGACATTTCATGCACATGATGAGGAACACGACATTGCTGGAGGAACAGGTGAACCTTCCTCTGATTTTGTATTCCCGATTCCTGTGTGGTATTTGTATTGTGTCCGCTGTGTAGAGTATTGCGCAGGTTTTGCATCTTGCGTCCTGGCCTGGCATATATATAATTATATATATATATATTCCACAGAAGCAGCCGGCACTCCAGTTGCATGTAGAAAAAATTGGGTGCTTGTCCCATAAAGCAATAATAAACCACACGATTCCGTTTGAAGCACGAGATCAGGAGACAGCACTCTGGTAAGTTTGATCACAAGTTTTTGTACTGAAAAAGACACATAAACCGACGTGTCACGACAGGTCACTCTGCGCGTATTCTGACAGGCCGAGATGGCGTTTGCAGGGAGCTCGGGCGGTGGTAACATCTCTGCGGTGGCGCGGTCCGGATCCCAATACGTTCGCCGCGGAACCCGCTCTGGGCTTCAGTGTAAATCTCCGTCTCCCCCTGTCAGCCTCAGGCAGCTGTTTAGCTATATTTTTAGCCAATCCAGGATTCCTTTATCCCGTTTTATTGAACACTGTCTTCCTTTTTATTATTTTATATACCGTTTGTCATGTTGTTTATAGATTTAGTTTCATTTAGTTATATTTGATTATTCATGTGGTTTGTGTTCATTGTAACCGAACCCGGATCTGTGACGCATATGTACTGAGGTGGGGTTGGATCCCCTCGGTTATTTCTTGTTTTATTAATAAATAATTTACTATATTTTAATCTCTGGTGCGCATTGTGTGCGTTTTTCTTCTTGTCTGCACAGTGCTTCAGATTCTGCATCTGAAAAAATGCCGGTGGATCGGGATGTGAGGTAGGGAAGTGACGTCCGCGCCGGAACGTTATTGCCACGCCTCCAAATATTCATTGCCACGCCCCCAAATCGCGCCCGCTGCATACCCAGCAAAGCCATTAAAAAGCTCAGGCTTCAGCAAGTGTATTGCAGCGTGTGTGCGCCTTCCCTCCGTCTGAAATACTATAGACCAGGCCTGCACAACTCGTAAAGCGAGAAGGGCCAAAATGCTCCAAGGAAAAAAAATTTGGGCCGCACGGGTAAAATCATCATCATCATCTCTCCTCCAGCACCTCTCATCATCATCCTCATATCTCCCCCAGAACCCCTCACTATCAACCTTTGCGATGCTCCCCATCTATCTCTCATACCCCCATCTCTCCCCCTCAAGGGACCAATGAGATTTCCCCTAGGGACACCGGACATCCAGGCAGGCAAACATACAGTGCTTTCACTAATATAGTATAAGATTAACTTTATTATATTTGTTGTTGTCATTATTATTATTGTTTACTGTTAGCTGGAGTATGGCTCACCCAAGAACCACTTTCCCCTGTATGGTGGGCAGACATAGTGCAGACTTGACCCCTGACATTTATAAAAAGATGTTGGAATATGTGACACTGCTGCTTAATAAACACAAACACAGGCGCGCCATGTATTGTTCTGACATTGGTTTATTACACAGAGACACGTCTTTATAGAGGGTTGTCACACTAACAGCCTGGAAGGGGTTAATGCAGGGTCACCAGCCCAGCCCCCCTCTCCTATGATTGGTTGCTGCTCTCGTACAGTAGCCGCGATTGGTCCCCTGTCAATGTCAGAAAAGGCGCGCCAGTTTTGCTGTCTCCATGGCGACCATGGCGGCCGCCGGAGATCGGCCTGCAGCGCGGCCCGGCTTCCAGGTTACCTCCCCGCCGGTGAAGATGTTAGCGGGGCGGCTGAGGGAATGCGTGCGGCGGCGGCCCGGTTCCTTCTGGCTGGAGAAAGGAGCCGGCGGGCTGGAGGTGGGCCTGGTGTGGATGCAGGGCCGGGTGCTGCACGTACGGCCCGAGCGCGGCGTCACCGTGCGGCTGAGCGACGACACTCACACCTTCACCGTGTGCGGGGCTGACCGGGTGCCCAAGGGCAAGCCCTGCCTGCAGCCAGGTAACCGGGGGGTCCGCAAGCCCTGCCTGCAGCCAGGTAACCGGGGGGGTCCGCAAGCCCTGCCTGCAGCCAGGTAACCGGGGGGTCCGCAAGCCCTGCCTGCAGCCCGGTAACCGAGGGGTCCGCAAGCCCTGCCTGCAGCCCGGTAACCGGGGGGTCCGCAAGCCCTGCCTGCAGCCAGGTAACCGGG
Source organism: Ascaphus truei (assembly GCF_040206685.1). Classification (NCBI taxonomy): domain Eukaryota; kingdom Metazoa; phylum Chordata; class Amphibia; order Anura; family Ascaphidae; genus Ascaphus; species Ascaphus truei. The sequence continues at coordinate 28,970 of NW_027454422.1, read as the reverse complement.
GGGTCAGCAAGCCCTGCCTGCAGCCAGGTAACCGGGGGGGTCAGCAAGCCCTGCCTGCAGCCAGGTAACCGGGGGGGGTTCGCAAGCCCTGCCTGCAGCCAGGTAACCGGGGGTCCGCAAGCCCTGCCTGCAGCCAGGTAACCGGGGGGGTCCGCAAGCCCTGCCTGCAGCCAGGTAACCGGGGGGGGTCAGCAAGCCCTGCCTGCAGCCAGGTAACCGGGGGGGGTCCGCAAGCCCTGCCTGCAGCCAGGTAACCGGGGGTCCGCAAGCCCTGCCTGCAGCCAAGTAACCGGGGGGTCCGCAAGCCCTGCCTGCAGCCACGTAACTGGGGGGTCCGCAAGCCCTGCCTGCAGCCAGGTAACCGGGGGGTCAGCAAGCCCTGCCTGCAGCCACGTAATCGGGGGGTCCGCAAGACCTGCCTGCAGCCAGGTAACCGGGGGGTCCGCAAGCCCTGCCAGCAGCCAGGTAACCGGGGGTCCGCAAGCCCTGCCTTCAGCCACGTATTTGGGGGGTCCGCAAGCCCTGCCTGCAGCCAGTTAACCGGGGGGGTCCGCAAGCCCTGCCAGCAGCCAGGTAACCGGGGGGTCCGCAAGCCCTGCCTGCAGCCAGGTAACCGGGGGGTCCGCAAGCCCTGCCTGCAGCCAGGTAACCAGGGGGTCCGCGCGTGGCTATCACTGTCCTGCCTCACACGGGAGGAGGGCGCCATGATTTCTTCTCCCGCCCCCTAAACAGCAACACCAGCCTCTCACCCTCTCACCCTCTAGCGTCACCTAGATAGAAGCCAGGCAGATCACACTGGTTTTCTATGAATCGCAACTGATTTTAAAGTCCTGTTTATATCAGCAGTCAGGTCTGATATAAAACAGTAGTAATGTTTCCACCGCCAGTGTATGCAGCGCTGTACATAGAATGTTTGCAGGCGCGAGCCGCTACCCCATAGAGCTTACAATCTATGTCTGAAGCACTTATTCCCATGACCTGTTATTTGTAATTTATATGATTGTCACATGTATTACTGCTGGGAAGCGCTATGTACATTTAATGGCGCTATATAAAAAAAGACATTTGTAGCCCTTTTTCTGACACTCTAAGCGACTTCGGGTAACTGCGCGCACCTGCGGCTCCAGGAGATCTGAGCCTCCGCTAGCTGGGAGCCTGGGGTAACACTTATTAGCGCAGCGCCTCCACTTACCCAGGATCACCGTCATGTAAGATTCCCCTGGGCAAGAAACACACCGATACAATGCGTGCAACCAACTTTACTATGTGCAATAATAAACTTATACTCTATATGAACCGTGGCAATAACCCAATATGCAAACACTTATCTTATAACACTATACTTATACTCTATCATACCCTAACACCGCTAACGGATAATGTCCTTCTAACATCAGTGGCTCGGCCACACCCCTAGGGAATACTGTCCTGTACAATAGTGGCTCAGCCACGCTCTTATGAGTGTCTCTATCCCGTCACCGCGTGCCCCACACACCGTGTCCGTGTAATAGTACGATAGCGGTGTGTACTCGCTAGTGTCTCCCTATAGTTACGCCTAAGGCGGGATCAGCGCCTGTTGACCGGTGTTGGTGCACTTGACGTATCTACTACCTTCCGGTCACGGCGGTGACCGGTAATACTTGGAAAAGGATCAGCCGAATCCTTGCTTGTCTGGGATGTCCGCAGTGCAGCTGTCTGGTCCCAAGCAGCTCACCAGCAAACCTGCTCCGCACGCTTGTCCCTAACTGTGTACACAGTAAGGTGACTGATCGCTAGCACTATGGCCGTCCCTGCAGCACAGCAGCACACTGTGACTCAGGGTTTCTCCTAAGGGCCTGCGGGGTAAAGCTAGCCTATGCAGGCGGGTCACGGACCCCCTGCACGCATACACCCTCCTCCGTTACCTTCCAGATCCCCTCTGACTAGCCTCTCCCCCACGCTTCCCTTTCCTCCTCCCGTAATTCTAGCCTTCCGATTGGCTCCTCAAGTCAGGTGACTGCCCAGGAGCTCATGGGAGTTGTAGTTCCTCAGCGGAGCTTCTCTGCCTTGAGCTGCACAGACTCACAGCTATTGCATCAGCGCAGACCTCCACATGACTCTCCTGAACAGTCAAAACACCAACTGAACACACATATGAGGCTCCTACCACATCCCTACACATACATCTATTATTTGGTGCCTGCGGCACAGGGAGATAACGTGACTTGCTCAAGGTCACAAGGTATGGGGGGGGGGGATTGAGTGTGTGTGGGGGGGGATTGAGTGTGTGTGGGGGGGGATTGAGTGTGTGTGTGTGGGGGGGGGGGTTGAGTGTGTGTGTGGGGGGGGGGGTTGAGTGTGTGTGTGGGGGGGGGGTGAGTGTGTGTGTGGGGGGGGGGGGGTTGAGTGTGTGTGTGGGGGGGGGGGGTTGAGTGTGTGTGTGGGGGGTGGGTTGAGTGTGTGTGGGGGGGGATTGTGTGTGTGTGGGGGGATTGAGTGTGTGTGTGTGTGTGTGGGGGGGATTGAGTGTGTGTGTGGGGGGGGGATTGAGTGTGTGTGTGTGTGGGGGGGTTGAGTGTGTGGGGGGGGATTGAGTGTGGGGGCGGGGATTGAGTGTGTGTGTGGGGGGGGATTGAGTGTGTATGTGTGTGGGGGGGATTGAGTGTGATTGGGGGGATTGAGTGTGTGCGTGGGGGGATTGAGTGTGTGTGTGTGGGGGGGGGAATTGAGAGTGTGTGTGTGTGGGGGGGGATTGTGTGTATGGGGGGGATTGAGTGTATGTTTGTGTGGGGGGGATTGAGTGTGTGTGTGTGGGGGGGATTGAGTGTGTGCGGGGGGGATTGTGTATGGGGGGGGATTGAGTGTGTTTGTGTGTGGGGGGGGGTGTTTGTGTGTGGGGGGATTGTGTGTGTGTGGGGGGATTGAGTGTGTGTGTGTGTGTGTGTGTGTGTGTGTGTGTGTGGGGATTGTGTGTGGGGATTGTGTGTGTGTGTGTGTGTGTGGGGGGGGGGGGAGTGTGTGTGTGGGGGGGGATTGTGTGTGTGTGTATGTGGTGTGTATGTGGTGATTGATTGAGAGAGAGAGTGTGTGTTGTATTGCAGTGGTGCGCAAACTGGTGGGGGGCAATAAGGCGCAAGATTTAGGGGGGCGACGTGCGGCGAAATCTGGGTGCGCGGGCCGGCAGACGCTTTGCGCGGGAGGACGAAAAAGCTGTACGCGATGGGCGGCCAATAAGATGTGCACGGGCGGGCAGCCGAAGATGTGTGCGGGTGGCTGAACAAGATAGTGCAGGTGGCGGCCTCGTGATGGTGTGTGCGCACACGCGCAGGGGCTTCGGGGGTACGGGGAGGAGCACGCCCGAGCACGGTGAAGTCAAACGCCCCTCCCGGTGTCTGCCCTGCAATAGCGCTGTGTTCCTGCTCTCCTCCGCTGGCAACCTGCTTCGCTGCGATCCTCTGCGAGGGAAAGGGTCGGCTGCCACTGTATCAATCACACTATGAATGTACAGAAATAATTAAAAAAAAGTGAAAACATTGAAAACGGAAAAATAATAAATAATACTAATGTAGGTAGGAGTGTGGATGACAATGGGGATAGCAAGCCAAAGAGCAGGGAGGGGAAGGTAGAAACAAAAGGGGGGGAGAGGGAAGGGAGGTAGCAAAGAGGTGGATGAATGCCCCCCAAAAGTATTGCCTTTGTGCACGTACGCTCTCCCAAGCTCGGCGCTTGGGGAGACAAACAAAATTGACTTTGAAGTGCGCTCAGCAGAAGTCAATGCACACACACACACACACACAGCCACACACACACACACACACATACAGCCACACACAGACACACACACACACACACACACAAACACACACAAATAGCCCCGATCCACGCTTGCAAAATGATGCAGGACACCCTGCGCTCATGCTTGGAGAGTTGGTGATGTCACCGCTCTCAGCGGCAGCGTGGACGCAGCCTAATTTTGCAAGCGCGAGCTGTTGAAATATGTAAGTATTTATAGACATATTTGGATTTATATTGTATACCGTTTAATAAAGGTTTTTTTTTTTTTTCATGTGATTTTGATTACGTCAGGCAGGGGGGGCCCGAGAAATTTTATGGATGAAAAGGGGGGCTCGGCATAAAAAGTTTGCTCACCCCTGCACTAAGCTGCGCTTTCAGCTCATAGACCTCACATTATAAACGTGTAATTATAGTCTCACCTTAATGTAGTGTAAAAGAAAATGATGTACAGATTTGGTCGCATCTATTAACGCAGGTTAACGGTGGCAGAACGTTAACGCAGCTCTATTTAAACAAATGGCACAGCGCTATATTTCTTAAATGGGTGCAATTTATTGCATTATTTGTGTAATCTTATCAGGTGGTACAGGCATACCCCGCATTCACGTACACAATGGGACCGGAGCATGTATGTAAAGTGAAAATGTACTTAAAGTGAAGCACTCCCTTTTCCCCACTTATCGATGCATGTACTGTACTGCAATCCTCATATACGCGCATAACTGATGTAAATAACACATGTGTAACAGTCTCTACAGTCTCCCCGCTTGCGCACAGCTTTGGTACAGGTAGGGAGCCGGTATTGCTGTTCAGGACGTGCTGACAGGCGCATGCGCGAGCTGCCGTTTGCCTATTGGGTGATATGTCCTTACTTGCGAGTGTACTTAAAGTGAGTGTCCTTAAACCGGGGTATGCTTGTACACTTGTACAGGAAATCCTAAAGTTGATGTCCCTGGGGCAGCTGAGGGATTTTCACCCATTCAGTGCTGGAGGGTCCTGCGCCCCCCTCCTGCATTTCCTAATCATGTGTTCGCTCCTTAGGCCTCGGATATTTTATTTATTTATAAAATGTTTTACCAGGAAGGAAGCAATACTTGAAAATGAGGTAACTCTCAATGTATGTCCTGGGCACAGAGTTATGATGCCAGATACATGGTTACAAATCCATAGTTACATTAAGTGAACAGGGTATACATTATATACAAGACATTGCATGCACAGTTAGAGATAATATATATATTATAGGCGCATGTAACCGTTACAGACCAGATTCAAATGTGAGACAGCCTTAGTTTTGAAAGAACTTAGACTGGTGGCATCTGCAAGAGTCTCTGGTAGGTTGTTCCAGTTTTGGGGTGCACGGTAAGGCCGTGATTATACCCGAAGCGGCGGAGCGCAGAACGTTGTGCGCCACCAAAACAAATAAAAGTTTTCCTATGAGCGCACACTAAGAATGGGACAGACATCCCAGGGGTTGAGGTAGCCACGATATGGCAGTGATTATTCCAAGTGCATTCTCGTACAAAGTAAGCGGAACGGACTACGAGACCTAGTTGAGGACACACCACGTGAACACCTTGGGTGGCCCTGGAAGTCGGCAAACAATCGTGTAGAGTACATCTACCAGCCACCTATGGGAAAATGGCAGTGCTGCGTGCCCACGCCCCCCCCCTTCCCTCCTTCCCACCCCCCCCCCCCGCCTTAATTTACCCTTTTTCTTTTTTTTTCTTTTCTTTGTGTTGTCCCCCCAAGTTTAAAATACATAAATATCCCAACTGGTTATAGAGATATCATGTTCAACGCATGAACACTTGTGGCTCCAGAAGGAGAATGTAGCAGTATCGTACATGAATGTAATACTGTGAATGTTCGTGTTATTTGTATTGCGATGCTATTTATATTGAAAATCTTCCAATAAACTTGAAGTTATAAAAAAAAAAAAAAAAAAAAAGATCCCAGTGTAAATAAATATGGATAAGGTTCTCTCTATTCTCAAAGCCTAGAGCAGAAATTCTGACACCTCTTATGCTTTGATCCCCGGATGGAGCTAGGCTGACAGCTGTGATAGGTCCTGACCTAAAACACTCATTCAGATCCCATTGATAGAAGACGGTCATCTTAATATGTTGTGGTTTGGAGGTTAGAGGTGTTGAGAGAGGGAGAGAGCTAATGCATTACCGTATGTTTAAAGTCTTAATTGCATGCAAGGTGACATTGGAGAAATGTCAAGAGGGGTCTATGGATACATGTTATCTCTGCGCTCAGCTTGATCTTGTCTTCACTTCTTGAGTGCAGAAGACATCAGCCTTAAGGAGAAACAGATTTAGATTGTAATGCTCCGTTGCTAATAAACAGAGATCCTGTTTTAGATCTTAGGGGTCTCTTTATCAACGCAAGATGACTCAAACAGAAATATTTTCATTATGTGTCTCTTGGTGTTTTTGATTAAGGAAAACTTTCTCATACAATGTATTCAAGGTTCAACATTATTTTCTCCTTCCCCCCCTCCACAGCCTTTCAAACCCCTCCTAAACTTTCTTAGACCTAATGTATCTAAGGAGGAGAACGCCCATGAATATCCCGTGGCCTGGGATAGAACAACATAGCAAAGAAAAAAAATCAGACTAAACGTAATTCTACCAACTAAAATTAACAAATGCACACAGCCTCTGTAAATTTAATTCTAGCATGATGATATAACCACCCTCACTTGGTAGGGAGAAACCAATAAACAGTGAGATTGAGACAAACAGAGGATTCTGGGAAATTACGTATCAATGTAAAATAAAGTTGTGTTTTAGAACAAGTTCTGTATGTTTTTGCTCTCTGCTGCACCATATGTATAGTAGGAAGGTGTTTTGAGAAGCTTCGTATATCAGGAGCAGTTTGTTGGGTAGAGATTAACGTCACCGGCTCATACCTGGGTTTTTTTTTTTTGGTGTAGATACCAGAGATAGGCATTGATCATAACACATCTCATTGAAATATGTGCAACGGGGCACTCCTCCAAATTGCCACTTCCCAGAACTCAAACTGATGCATACATAGCAAAATTGATGTACACAGTTTCTATTTAGCATTAAGCTTTCGCAAAAACCTGTCCTGAATGCCCCTTTTGCTAAAGATGCGTTTAAAAAACAATAGTCATATATACATAGCACCATTAGTGGTTGTTTATGACTTTGCTTTTAAAAGCAGCAATCCCCCCTGAAGCCTTAATTGGGTCTCAGTATCAACGTTGATGCACAGCTCAGTTTTTTTGTGGCATACAGTCTATAAGACAATTTCTTACATCTGATGCAGAATATTAGACTTACACCACTGCAGATATGACAATTTTTGGGGGCAAATAAAATGGAAAAAGAATAATGCAGAGACGCAGAATGTGATACATTTAATAATATGCACCATGTAACACCCCTCCCCCTAACTCCTCCTATTAACACTCCCCAAGGAGCAAACTAGGGCAGATGGGGGAAATTAGCATAAAGAGTTTGATACATAGGTGCCGGGTGAAAATGCCCCAGTTTTGCAACAAAATTGCATTGCAATGTAGGGATAGATCCACAGAAGTGTGTTACATTTTTAGTGTTATGTTATCGCATTTTTACATATCATTATCCTTCATGGTTATCCCAAAAGATCCATTGTGTTATGATATACTGACATTTTACTGAAAAATAGCTGATTGATAAATTGTAACGGACGATAGGCTTACTCATATGCAAATCATATGGTAGTGAGCAGTTTACCTAACAACGGAGACCCTCAGACCTCCATTGAAGTGAGCACACAGTAATAACGCTGCAATATTAAAAACCTTCAAAAAGCTGGCATTGCCAATATTTAGACCCTGGTTATGATTAAGTTTTTACTGGGAATAGCCTAAAAGCAATGCAATGAGTATAGAATTAACCCTTTCATTATAAAAAGTTACGTGTCATACAAATATAAATATTAGTGATCATATCAATGTCTGAAACACATCAGAAAATGCATTATGGTTTTTAGATAGTAAAGTGATATTTTTGTGTGAACTAATATGGTATATAATAAAATATTGACTGTAAAAAAAAAAAATGTGAGACAGCCTTAGTTTTGAAAGAACTTAGACTGGTGGCATCTGCAAGAGTCTCTGGTAGGTTGTTCCAGTTTTGGGGTGCACGGTAAGGCCGTGATTATACCCGAAGCGGCGGAGCGCAGAACGTTGTGCGCCACCAAAACAAATAAAAGTTTTCCTATGAGCGCACGCTAAGAATGGGTGACCAAGTGCGCAAATTTTCGAACAGATCCAAGAATTTTATTTTCTGGAGCGATGGCCGCGTCATGTGAGCGGTTCAGCCAATGAGCGTGAACCACTCACGTGACATCATGGCCTCGCCTCCCGATGCCTCCTGCCTGCAGTGCAAGTTTCGGGCAGCGCATCGCACGGAGGTAGCGCGCGTGTCCCGCCGCCGGTGGTATAATGAAGGCCTATGAGGAGGAGCGTCCGGATACTTTGTTGAACCTTAGGACCATGAGCAGTCTGTTGGAGTCTGATCTCAGATGATAAGTGCTGACGTGGTAGGGGTGAGGAGCTTGTTCAGATAGGTGGGTAGCTTGCCTAGAAAGTATTTGAATACACAGACCCCCACCAACGCGGCTCGAAACGCGTTGGTGGGGGTCTGTATACCCCGTAATGTAGCTGTATTTTTTTGTGGTTTCCATTAAAATAGTCTTTTTTTATGGGCACACGCTCTCCTGGATTTCATTCAACCTTTTTTTACTTTCCTGAGTATTAGTGCCTGCTTTTTCCTTTTGCTTCGTGTCAAGTCATCCAGAAAAAACGGAAGCACGCCCCCTACTGTGAAAGAAGAAACCTGCACAGCCAAAAGGACATTACCAACTCTAACTGTGAGTTATTTTATCACAAGCACATTCTCCATTCTGACATTATATGCTGGGACACTTTATTGTGTGGCCCCTTACTACAGTGCTCGTGGGGGCCCTAGCCCACTAGTCAGATTACAATGGAGCAGTGATTAATACATGATTGTTCTGTGTCCTATGGATTGGCTATCCCTTATCCATTATCCAGGGGCTTTTCATTTCGGGAATCATTATATACATTTATTGAACGTTACAATTTTTGTACTACATATTTTGAGGCTTTTTTTCAGAGCACCACACATTTTTTCCATTTTTCTATGAAAAGTGGAAAGGCAGGGGACACTTTAACTTTCACATGTTATAATGCCTGGCCCCTGGCTTATGGTGCCAGGTAGCTGCCAGGGGCTCACCGTTCCAGTGGTAACCTTTATTGTATAGCCTGGTTACCCCCTTTATCGTATAGCCTGGCACCCCCTTTGGAGGGAAGTATTATCGAAATGGGGGGGTCCCAGAGTTGAAATGAATGCGGTTCAGCTTGGGGAGACCCTCTGCTTCAATCCTGTTTTAAATTTTTTTTTTTTATAAAAAGCGTGTGACTTGCTCCTTCAGAATACTGATTTTCATGTTCAGTTAAAGCCTTAACAAGAAAAAAATGGGTGTATATAGCGCTAAAAAATCTTGTGCAGTGACAATAATGTTATAATGTGATAGTGCACACAATAAAATATAAATATATAATAATAAACTTAGGCTGCCAGGTGATACCAACTCCAAGACAGGTTGGAAAAACAAGACAAATAATAAACAATACAGACCGGCGCCAATTAGTCCAAGGTGATACTAATGTCCAGCACTGAAAGAGTCTCAGAATAGTAGATAGCTGCAGTAGTATCTTCACAGCTTGTCTTCAATGATTGGACTCCATATGTATGTGCATGGGAGAAAAAATAGACAAAGAAAACATATCATAGTGCAGTATGCAAACAACCAAACATGCAGGACAAACAGGACAAGACAAACACTACATAAAACAGGCTCACCCCCTGAAGAAGTGCGCATGCGCACGAAACGCGTTGGGCAGATTTGCATTTTGAGTGTGGCAGAGGACTGGTAGTGACTGCGGGAGCCTTGCAGCCAAGTGAAAGGAAATTCGGCGATTGCACCCGCCTCCTAGCAGCGGATTTCCGGATTGAGCTTGACAGACAGCACCAGGAGCTCCACGAGATCCGTCAAGCCGCGTGGTGTGACGTGCTTCTGGTCACGGAGAGAGAGAGATCCCTGGAGGTCTGAGGACTGAAAAAACGGAGCTGCTGCCGGTTACCATCTATCCTTACACCCCTGCTTATGTCCTGTGGCAGTACTGTAAGTAGGATTCCGGTTTTTACCCACCGGATCCCACGTGTGCTACCTCATCATTTTCATTTTAATTGTGTTAATAAATACTTTATTGTAGGATTAGTCAGCCTTGCCTGTTTTATGTAGTGTTTGTCTTGTCCTGTTTGTCCTGCATGTTTGGTTGTTTGCATACTGCACTATGATATGTTTTCTTTGTCTATTTTTTCTCCCATGCACATACATATGGAGTCCAATCATTGAAGACAAGCTGTGAAGATACTACTGCAGCTATCTACTATTCTGAGACTCTTTCAGTGCTGGACATTAGTATCACCTTGGACTAATTGGCGCCGGTCTGTATTGTTTATTATCGGTTAAAGCCTTACTTCACAAATGTAGTAAAGTGCTTTAAAACATTTTTTTGATTTCAACCTTCCCCAGCGATCGCATCTGTCTATCTAAACCTTGTGTCGCCCTGCTCCTTACTTCCCTTCTCCTTTCCCACTCAACCTGTCTTCACCAACCTACTAACACTTCTCTACCTCCTTTGATACCTAACCTACCAAGTCCTACTTCACGTCCCCCTTCACTCCACTTCCAGTCACCACTCCCACTATCTAACTTGCACATTTCTATAGCTTTCTGATTTCCTCACTTCTCCACATTTATTCTTCTTTCTTTCTAGCTCCCTACTTCCTCTCCTCCTTGCTCTCCCCTCTACCACTTCCTTACTACTTGCTGCATCCCTACCCCACTTTAAATTCAAGTCTACTTCCTTACTCCTTCTTATAGTATTGTCTCCTTAAATGTCTCCACTTCGGCTTATTTCCTCTCATCTACTTGCTTTTATCCTCTTACTAACTCCCTCTCTATCACTCACCCTGCCCTTACTCGCTTAATGGTTCTGCCGCTACGGCGCTATACTAATTCCCTTCCTGTATGTCTTTCTATTCTTCCCAGACTCAAAATTCAAAAAGCCCGCGTCGGGCCGGTGAGATGACTAATCCAGGCCTGCGCGGGTCATCCGGCGCATTCTGGACGCCTTGATGGGCTTACGGCTGTCCTTGGTCTTGCTGGTGACGTCATCTGGTCGCGCCGGTGGGAGCTGGTTCCGCGCCACCTCCAAGATGGCGCCGCTCCTTCCGGGGCACAGCTGTGATGCGTATCCGGGGGGCGGCCATTTTGGAAGACGTCTCTCACCAGTGCGGAGGTGCGTGCGCCCGCTCCTGTTTCCCGCTCACCGCTCTCTTCCTGCTACTGTGGATTCCCGCCTTCTAGAGCTGCTTCGCCATCTTGTGTCGGGGGCCGCCATCATCAGAAAGGTAGGCCGCAAATTTTCTCACCAGGGATTCAGTTTCAGCGCAGGTTGCTTGATCACTGGACATCTGTAGTTGGGGTGTCGGGGATCACCGCTCTTTCACTCGGGGGTGAGTTTCTTTATTTGGTGACAGCTTCACCGTGGCCGGGGACCAGACCTCAAGTAGGGGGACGAGAACTGGAGGAGAAGCAAAGAAACACAGGTTGCTGAGGCCATGACACCGAGGGATTAGCCTGATACACTACAGGGGTGAACAAAGCCGGGACAGACTCTGGTTATGCATAGTATATGTTAGGTTTTATTAATTCAAGCTCAGGAAGAGCGAGGCAGGAGTGGGGGGGAGTGACCTGCTTCAAAAATCCGCATGGGCCACGCACTAGGGGGGAGGAGGGTGGATCTCCTGGGCCCTAGTGAAGTCCTTTGGGACTGGACGCGGTGGGTGAGTGAACTTCATCCCAGGTTTCCTCCGGACGGTTGGAGAGGAGTCCAGCTTCCCAAAGGCGGTGATAGAATTCTACTGTCTTTTGTCTTGTCTAGTGTTTGTTGTGTCCCCCCAGGTGTACCCTCTTGTGTGCTCCCCCTTGTGTATTGCTGTAGGTGGTGAAGTGAGGTATTGCAGTTCGAGAAGAAGAGGAGGTCGGGATTGTGGTCCAGGTGCATCAATCAAGAACAGATATCGGCAGCAAAGTCATCTCATACTTTTAAATGAGTAAGGAACTCAGGCTAGTATCACATAACATTAAGGGGTTTAACAGCCCGGTTAAACGCAGAATCGCCTTCCGAGATTATAAGCGTAAAGGGGCAGAAATTCTGTTTCTGCAAGAAACACACTTCTCTCAAGACAACTACCCCAAATTCCTGGATAAGGACTACCCGACACACTTTTTGTCTTCCGCGAAAGTCAAAAAAAAAGGGGTGGCCATACTAATTCATAAAAGAATACCGTTCGTACCCGATAGGACTTTCAAAGATAAAGAGGGCAGATTCCTCATAGTAAGAGGTGCAATCCAAGGGTTCCCAATTACTCTAGCAACAATATATGCCCCTAATGAGACGGCCCCCGTTTTTTTCTCTACCTTCTTTGGGAAACTCAACAAAGTGGCCAGAGGTAATATCATTGTCGCTGGAGACTTGAACAGGGCACTACGGGAGGACCTTGACAGATGTTCATCCACTAATATTACACACAGATCTGACATACTAACAATTAAAAAAGGGTTACGTGACTGCCAACTACTCGACATCTGGAGGGAACAACACCAGAGACTGAGAGAATACACCTTCTACTCACACCCACATGACACATATAGCAGGATAGATTACTTCCTTGTATCCAACAGAATGGTCCCTGGGGTCTCTCGCACCGAGATCCATGATATTTCATGGTCAGACCATGCATCTATAGAGCTGCGGTGCACACTAATCCCACTAGACAGACCTAGAGCGAACTGGAAACTAAACAAAATCTTGCTGAAAATCCCAGCCCTACAGGTGGAAATTGGGGAAAAGCTCACACAATACTTCGAGGAGAATGAGGGGAGTGTGGCTACGCACTCCAGACTGTGGGAGGCCCATAAGGCTACCCTCAGGGGGGTCATTATGAATCTGGCCGCTAAACGGAAAAGAGAACGGGAGGGAAAAATTTTGAAGCTAGAGGAACAGCTAGCAGAGCTTTCCTCCCTCCACAAAAAAATAAGAATGCCCACACGTTAACTCAAATACTAGCCACTAAAACTAGTCTTAACCTCCTCCTCTCCGCCCAGGCTGAGAAGGAATTGACCTGGTCCAAGCGGAAATTTTATGAAAAAGCTAACAAGCCTGACACACTACTTGCCAATAAGCTAAAAAAACAAGCTTCCAAACTATCACATTCACGCAATTCGAAACCAAGATGGGGACCTTACCTCCATCCCAGCGAACATAGCAGGGGAATTCAAAAAGTATTACGAAATATTATACAATGGAGATAAGGTAACCCATAATCCGAAAACAAAGGAGGATTTACGGACCTTCTTAATAGAGGCACATTTACCCATTTTGAAGAGATGCGAAAGGGAGGCACTCCAGTCGGACTTCACGATGGAGGAACTCTCTGGGGTCATCAAAGCACTAAAACCGGCTAAAGCCCCAGGGCCAGATGGCTTTTCGAACTTATATTACAATAAATATTTAAAAATTCTAGCCCCCCACATGTTAAAGTTATTCAATGAAATCTTAGCAGGGGCCTCATTCCCAGCACAAATGCTCCAAGCCTCAATATCGGTGATCCATAAACCCGGAAAGGACCCGGCAGACTGTAAGAGCTACCGGCCCATTTCACTGATTAACTTGGACCTCAAAATATACTCTAAACTTATAGCCAACAGGGTGGGTAGTGTTCTTCCCGGGTTAATTCACACGGATCAAGTAGGGTTTATCGGAGGTAGACAAGCGGCAGATAACACCAGGAGAATTATTGACCTAATTGATCTGGCCCAAAAAGAAAAAATTCACTCCATGGTGTTAAGTCTGGACGCTGAAAAAGCCTTCGATAGAATAGATTGGCCCTACCTATCGGAAACACTGAGAGCATTTGGCTTTGAGGGACGCCTCCTGCAGGCCATCCTGGCGTTGTATAAAAACCCAACAGCAAGAGTGAGATATCAAGGTTTCCCCTCAGAACAGTTTGAAATCAAAAGCGGAACACGTCAAGGATGCCCGCTGTCGCCACTACTGTTCGCCTTATGTATAGAGCCTTTGGCGGCACACATCAGAAATAACCCAGATATCTCTGGTATCCCTGTGGGAGACCAAATGCACAAAGCCGCTCTATATGCGGACGATGTCATTCTCACAATAGCCAAATCTCTCACATCTCTCCCAAATGTATTCAACATACTGGGCAAATTTAACCAAATTTCGGGATTTAAGATCAATCAGTCTAAATCAGAAGCCCTCAATATTAATCTACCAAAAGAAGTTGAAAAACTGATTGACCTCAATTTTCAGTTCAAATGGCAACCCTCCGCTATCAAATATTTAGGGGTTTATCTCACAAGGGAGTACAAAACTTTATATAAAGCAAATTTCCCCAAGATCATAAAGACGCTGGGGGAGGATCTCCGAACCTGGATGAAGGGGAGCATCTCATGGATTGGGAGGATACATAGCGTGAAAATGAATCTCCTCCCAAAGATGCTATATCTTTTCCAGAGTCTCCCTATCCCTTTGGTGCAGGCGGACATCCTCTCCCTCCAGTCAAAAATTATAAAATTTATTTGGAACGGGAAAAACCCAAGAATTGCTAAAGGAATATTAAAACGTCCCATTCATCCTGCGGAGGGTGAGCGGTGCCTTGCTTGCAGGCCTACTATAAAGCAGCCCAATTAGGGCAGATTTTCCAATGGCACACAGACCCAAGCCTACGGAGATGGGTTGAGTTGGAGAAGAGATGCTGTGCACCAATTGAAATCCGAAATTTAATCTGGCTACCCAGAGAAGGGGTACGCAAGATGAACAATCCGCTGCAGACCATGGTCAATTCATTATAAGTTTGGGAGGCCACGAAATTCAAATGTAATTTGACTACCAAAACATCATTAATGACACCAATAGTGGGCAACCCAGACTTCGCTCCGGACCTGAATAGCAAAAATTTCTTGATATGGACTCAGAAGGGCTTCTCCCGTCTAAAAGATCTGGAGGGCATAACGACCATACAAACATTTGACCAAATTAAATCCTCTAAGAATATCCCAAACAAATTTTTTAGGTACCTCCAGATCAGAGATTTCTACAATAAAACGCCAATTCGACCGGCGCGAACAAATTTTGAGCAGCTGTGTTCCAGAGATACGGACACAAGGGGACTCACATCTAGAATGTACAGGGAAGTGATCTGCCAGAAGTCGCCCATTGACAATAGACTGAGTTACATGAGACACTGGGAATCAGACCTAGGAGAGACTTTAGAGGACGACGAATGGGACAGAATTATACAGGCGGCGGCGAAAAGCTCAATCTGCACCACATTAAAGGAGAACGCATATAAAGTCCTTATGAGGTGGTATTACACTCCGACGCGCTTAGCGAAATTTGTAAAAGGCTACTCCCCTCTCTGCCCTAAACAGTGTGGGGAAGCAGCTGACCTCCGACATATGTTGTGGTCTTGCACTAAGGGGGCCCCTATTTGGGAACAAATCAGAGATTGGATTCAGCGGATTCTCGATTTGGAGATCCCCCTGGACCCGTGGCTGTTCCTATTGGGCATGCGGATCCAGGGTCTGTCAAATGCGTCGCATAAATTAATCGCGCATTTTGCTACAGCCACAAGATGTGAGATCGCAGCATTATGGAAACAGCAGGAGATACCAATTATCCCTAAGATCAAAAACAGAATTTGGCATGTCTGCCGGATGGAACAATTAACGAGTTTAGTTAATGACTCCGGCACAAATGTTCTAAAGGTCTGGGATCCATGGTTGACCCAGGTAGACATCCCAGGAGTGGACGCCACCTCAATCTTGCACTAATTAAACTAGGTGCGTTCTCCTTTAAGGGCAGATTAGACAACACGACTCAGCGACGCACAGTTAGCAGACCTTCATGTAGTCATAGAATAGGGAAAAACAAATAAAAGAAAGAAACCTCAGAAGAACCTGTCCCAGTTAAAACCCTTAGCTATTGCCTAAAAGGTTGAACAAGAGATATCTAAAAAACTGCACCAGAGCCTGGCAACCTACCACCTCCCTCCCACCCCTAACCTCTTTCCCTGTCCCCTTGTCAAGTTCGTCTGGTCTTGTTTGTAAAGTGTTAAGTGGATGTGTCTTCGAGGCGTCATTACATGTGTTTAACAAAACTGGAAATGTAATAATGGGCTGTGGAACATTGGCTGTATTTGTACTTTCCAATAAAAATTTAAAGTTGAAAAAAAACAAAAACATTTTTTTATATTGCATTGAGTAATGGAAACCCAGGACAGTGTTGGTGCTAGCTAGATATAAACACTCCAGACATGTACCAATCTTTAAACCCTTGAGTATTTAATGTTGGTACAGATAAGAAGCATGGCTTACTCCAACCCGTTTACCCTGTGGTCAAAATATTAGTACAGCTCAACCCCGTTATAGCGCAATCTGCTATAGCGCGAATCCGCTTTTAATGCTGTCTGAGCGTGGCTCCCGATTTAAAAACATCTCCAAGGTTTTATTTTTATATAATACTAGCTGAGAGACCCGGCGTTGCCCGGGATGTAATGTTCCCGTTCCCCTCTCTCTCCTCCCCCCTCTCTCTGTTTGTCCCCCATTCACATCAATCCAGTCCCCCCCCTCCCTCCTTTACAGCTTCATGTAGCGTGTGTGCGTCAGTCACTGTGTTTGCGCGCGCGTCAGTGAGTCTGAAGCAGAAACACAAACACACACAGACTGACTGACGCACACACAGTCAGTGTGTGCCTCAGTCAGTGTGTGCGTGCGTGTGTGCGTCAGTCAGGGTTTGTGTGCGCGTCAATCAGTGTGTGCGTGCGTGCGGCAGTCAGTGTGTGTGCGCGTGCGGCAGTCAGTGTGTGTGTGTGGGGGTGTGTGCGCGTGCGGCAGTCAGTGTGCGCGCGTCAGTCGGTGTGTGTGTGTCAGTCGGTGTGTGTGTCAGTCGGTGTGTGTGTCAGTCGGTGTGTGTGTCAGTCAGTGTGTGTGTCAGTCAGTGTGTGTGTCAGTCAGTGTCTGTGTCAGTCAGTGTGTGTGTCAGTCAGTGTGTGTGTCAGTCAGTGTGTGTGTCAGTCAGTTTGTGTGTGTGTGTGTGTGTGTGTGTGTGTGCGCGCGTCAGTTAGTGTGTGTGTGTGAGCCAGTGTGTGTGTGCGAGTCAGTGTGTGTGTGCGAGTCAGTGTCAGTGTGTCAGTCAGTGTGTGTGTCAGTCAGTGTGTGTGTGTCATCAGTGTGTGTGTGTCATCAGTGTGTGTGCGCGCGTCAGTTAGTGTGCGTGTGTGGTGCGTCAGTCAGCGTGTGTGTGTGTCAGTAAGTTGTGTGTCAGTCAGTGTGTGGGAGGTGATGTGAGTGGAGCGCCGGGGAGGGGAGCACCAGGGAGGGGAGTCAGGGGAGGGGAGGCGTCAAAGGCAGGGAGGGGAGGCGTCAAAGGCAGGGGGGGGCGTCAAAGGCAGGGGGGGGGGGTCAAAGGCAGGGGGGGGCGTCAAAGGCAGGGGGGGCGTCAAAGGAAGGGGGGGGGGGTGTCAAATGCAGGGGGGGGGCGTCAAAGGCAGGGGGGGGCGTCAAAGGCAGGGGGGGGGCGTCAAAGGCAGGGGGGGGGCGTCAAAGGCAGGGGGGGGGCGTCAAAGGCAGGGGGGGGGGCGTCAAAGGGAGGGGGGGGCGTCAAAGGGAGGGGGGCGTCAAAGGGAGGGGCGTCAAAGGAGGGGGGGGGCGTCAAAGGGAGGGGGGGGGCGTCAAAGGGAGGGGGGGGGCGTCAAAGGGAGGGGGGGGGCGTCAAAGGCAGGGGGGGGCGTCAAAGGCAGGGGGGGGGGCGTCAAAGGCAGGGGGGGGGGCGTCAAGGGAGGGGGGGGCGTCAAAGGGAGGGGGGCGTCAAAGGGAGGGGCGTCAAAGGGAGGGGGGGGGCGTCAAAGGGAGGGGGGGGGCGTCAAAGGGAGGGGGGGGGCGTCAAAGGGAGGGGGGGGGGCGTCAAAGGGAGGGGGGGGGCGTCAAAGGGAGGGGGGGGGGCGTCAAAGGGAGGGGGGGGCGTCAAAGGGAGGGGGGCGTCAAAGGGAGGGGCGTCAAAGGGAGGGGGGGCGTCAAAGGAGGGGGGGGGCGTCAAAGGGAGGGGGGGGGCCGTCAAAGGGAGGGGGGGGGGCGTCAAAGGGAGGGGGGGGGCGTCAAAGGGAGGGGGGGGGCGTCAAAGGGAGGGGGGGGCGTCAAAGGGAGGGGGGGGGCGTCAAAGGGAGGGGGGGGCGTCAAAGGGAGGGGGGGGGCGTCAAAGGGAGGGGGGGGGCGTCAAAGGGAGGGGGGGGGCGTCAAAGGGAGGGGGGGGCGTCAAAGGGAGGGGGGGGGCGTCAAAGGGAGGGGGGGGGCGTCAAAGGGAGGGGGGGGGGCGTCAAAGGGAGGGGGGGCGTCAAAGGGAGGGGAGGGTGGCGTCAAAGGGAGGGGAGGGTGGCGTCAAAGGGAGAGGGGAGGGTGGCGTCAAAGGCAGGGGGGGGGCGTCAAAGGCAGGGGGGGGGGCGTCAAAGGCAGGGGGGGGGCGTCAAAGGCAGGGGGGGGGCGTCAAAGGCAGGGGGGGCGTCAAAGGCAGGGGGGGGGCGTCAAAGGCAGGGGGGGGGGGCGTCAAAGGCAGGGGGTGGGGGCGTCAAAGGCAGGGGGGGCGTCAAAGGCAGGGGGGGGCGTCAAAGGCAAGGGGGGGGGGCGTCAAAGGCAGGGGGGGGGCGTCAAAGGCAGGGGGGGCGTCAAAGGCAGGGGGGGGCGTCAAAGGCAGGGGGGGGGCGTCAAAGGCAGGGGGGGGGCGCCTCAAAGGCATGGATTCCTCCCCCTGCATTTCCTCACCTAGCAGCATTAAGTCCCTGCCGCCCTCCTCCTGCTCCTCGGGGATGTTGAGCCGTAGAGAGCGTGCTCTGGGAGGTAGGTGGGGAGGGGGGGGGAGAGGTTTGGAGGGGGGGGGGAGAGGTGGGGAGGGGGGGGGAGGGGGGGGGAGGGGGGGGAGAGGGGGGGGAGAAGTGGGGGGGGGAGAAGTGGGGGGGGGAGAAGTGGGGGGGGGGAAGTGGGGGAGCGACACACGCGACACCTACCTGTAGTTCCGGGCGCCGCCATCTTCTCACTGGGCGCCGCGAGGGAGGAAGGGGGTCCTTCCGGGCGCCGCCATCTGTTCCAGTTGGAGCGGCGGCGTGGGAGGGAGAGAGGTGAGTTGTAGCGGCGAGGGGGAGAGAGACCTGGCGTTGCCCGTGAGTAAAATTTCCCGCTCCCTTCTCTCTCCCTCTTTCTCCGTGTTCCCCAGAGGGGAGGGACGAACAGTGGACAGGAGGGTGGTGTGGGGACGGACAGTTGACAGGAGGGGGGGACGGACAGTGGACAGGAGGGGGGGACAGTGGACAGGAGGGACGGACAGTGGACAGGAGGGGGGGGCAGGAGGGGGGGACGGACAGTAGACAGGAGGGGGGGACAGTGGACAGGAGGGGGGACAGTGGACAGGAGGGGGGGCAGATGACAGGAGAGGGGGAGGAGGGGGGAGGGGTGGACAGGAGGGGGCAGTGGACAGGAAGGCGGGGCAGTGGACAGGAGGGGGGGCAGTGGACAGGAGAGGGGGGGAGGTGGACAGGAGAGGGGGGGGGCAGTGGACAGGACGGGGGGGGCAGTGGACAGGAGAGGGGGGGGGCAGTGGACAGGACGGGGGGGGCAGTGGACAGGAGGGGGGGGCAGTGGACAGGAGGGGGGGGCAGTGGACAGGAGGGTGGGGGCAGTGGACAGGAGGGGGGGGCAGTGGACAGGAGGGGGGGGCAGTGGACAGGAGGGGGGGGCAGTGGACAGGAGGGGGGGGCAGTGGACAGGAGGGGGGGGGCAGTGGACAGGAGGGGGGGCAGTGGACAGGAGGGGGGGGCAGTGGACAGGAGGGGGGCAGTGGACAGGAGGGGGGGGCAGTGGACAGGAGGGGGGGGCAGTGGACAGGAGGGGGGGCAGTGGACAGGAGGGGGGGGCAGTGGACAGGAGGGGGGGGCAGTGGACAGGAGGGGGGGGGCAGTGGACAGGAGGGGGGGCAGTGGACAGTGACACACACACACACACACACACACACACACACACGTCTCAGTTGATGCGCCCTTTCTCAGTTCCGTTTGGCGCCGGAGGTGGGGGAGCGACACCTACCTGTACTTCCAGGCGCCGCCATCGTCTGACTCGGCGCCGCGAGGGAGGAAGGGGAGCCGCCATCTTACGCGCCGCGTGGCAGCTGCCTGTTCCCCCGCCGGGGGTAGGGGAGAGGTGATTTGGAGCGGGGAGAGGTGATTTGGAGCGGGGAGGGGGAGAGGTGATTTGGAGCGGGGAGGGGGGAGAGGTGATTTGGAGCGGGGAGGGGGGAGAGGTGATGCCGCTGGGGAGGGGGAGAGGTGATTTGGAGCGGGGAGGGGGGAGAGGTGATTTGGAGCGGGGAGAGGTGATTTGGAGCGGGGAGGGGGGAGAGGTGATGCCGCTGGGAAGGGGGAGAGGTGATTTGGAGCGGGGAGGGGGGAGAGGTGATTTGGAGCGGGGAGGGGGGAGAGGTGATGCATCTGGGGAGGGGGAGAGGTGATTTGGAGCGGGGAGGGGGGAGAGGTGATGCCGCTGGGGAGGGGGAGAGGTGATTTGGAGCGGGGAGGGGGGAGAGGTGATTTGGAGCGGGGAGGGGGGAGAGGTGATGCCGCTGGGGAGGGGGAGAGGTGATGCCGCTGGGGAGGGGGAGAGGTGATTTGGAGCGGGGAGGGGGGAGAGGTGATTTGGAGCGGGGAGGGGGGAGAGGTGATGCATCTGGGGAGGGGGAGAGGTGATTTGGAGCGGGGAGGGGGGAGAGGTGATGCCGCTGGGGAGGGGGAGAGGTGATTTGGAGCGGGGAGGGGGGAGAGGTGATTTGGAGCGGGGAGGGGGGAGAGGTGATGCCGCTGGGGAGGGGGAGAGGTGATGCCGCTGGGGAGGGGGAGAGGTGATGCCGCTGGGGAGGGGGAGAGTTGAGTTTGAGCGCCGCTGGGGAGGGGGGGAGGTGATGCCGCTGGGGAGGGGGAGAGGTGATTTGGAGCGGGGAGGGGGAGAGGTGATGCCGCTGGGGAGGGGGAGAGGTGATTTGGAGCGGGGAGGGGGACAGGTGATGCCGCTGGGGAGGGGGAGAGGTGATTTGGAGCGGGGAGGGGGAGAGGTGATTTGGAGCGGGGAGGGGGAGAGGTGATTTGGAGCGGGGAGGGGGAGAGGTGTGTGTGTGTGTGTGTGTGTGTTTTTTGTTTTTTTTTGGACCTTTGGCCCGTCACTCCGCCTCAGGCCAATGAGAGGTGTGGGGGGCGGGCCAAGGGGGTGGTGTGTGTGTGTGTGTGAGGCCAATGAGAGGTGTGCGGGGGCGGGCGGGCCAAGGGACCAATGAGATTGCTCCTAGGGACACCGGACATCCAGGCAGGCATGCATGCATGCAGGCAGGCATACAGTGCTTTCACTAATATAGTATAAGATTCAATGCATTATTGCTAACAGACACACGCTGATACACATATATACACACCCCTACACCATGCGGGAATTGAACCCATGATCTTTCATATGCTGGTGCAATTCTCTAGCTGCTACACCACAGTATTGGTGTGATGAATCTGACTCTATAAACAAACGTAACATCTACTGCACAGTGCAGTCCATGGGTGATCAGGGTTCAATTCCCGCATGTGTATTATATAAAATGTATTCACTGTTGGGCTGTCATTGATCAGAGAAGGGTCATGTGACCCTCCTGCGCTCAAAAGTCAGTCAAATTGAAAGCTTGGGAGAGCGTATGTAAGCACCTCGGAGCCTGATGAAGTGGAGAGAGCTGCAGATGCCGGGTAAGTCCTCGCAGAACCGTTCTTCCTGATTGCGCCGACCATTTCGCGATCCTGGTTATAACGTGCTCATTATGTGGACCAAGAGCACCGCGTTATAACGGGATTCAGCTGTATTAAGGGTTTCATATTTTTTTTTTTCATTTACAAACCTACTTTACATCCCTATCATTAAAAAAAAAAAAAATATATATATACACACACACACACACACACACACACACACACACACACACACACACACACACACACACACACACACACACACACAGTTAGGTCCGGAAATAATTGGACACTGACAGAATTTTCATAATTTTGGCTCTGTACGCCACCACAATGGATTTGAAATGAAACAACTGAGATGCAATAGAAGTGTAGACTTTCAGCTTTAATTCAAGGGGTTGAACAAAAATATCGTATGAAACGTTTAGGAATTGCAACCATTTTCATACACAGTCCCCTTATTTCAGGGGCTCAAATGTAATTGGACAAATTAACACAATCATAAATAAAATGTTAATTTTTAATACTTTGTCGAGAATCCTTTGCAGGCAATGACTGAAGTCTGGAACGCATGGACATCACCAAACGCTGGGTTTCCTCCTTTGTGATGCTTTGCCAGGCCTTTACTGCAGCTGTCTTCAGTTGTTGTTTGTTCGTGAGTCTTTCTGCATTAAGTTTTGTCTTCAGCAAGTGAAATGCATGCTCGATCGGGTTGAGATCAGGTGATTGACTCGGCCATTGCAGAATATTTCACTTCTTTGCCTTAAAAACATCCTGGGTTTCTTTCGCAGTATGTTTTGGGTCATTGTCCATCTGTAAAGTGAAGCGCCGTCCAATCAACTTCACTGAATTTGGCTGAATCTGAGCAGACAATATATCCCTATACACTTCAGAATTCATCCGGCTGCTTCTGTCTTCGTTCACATCATCAAAAACCACTAGTGACCCAGTGCCATTGTAAACCATGCATGCCCATGCCATCACTGCCTCCACCGTGTTTTTCAGATGATGTGGTACACAGCAACTCTCTTTTTTAGATGTCCTCATTACACAGACTAATGGGGAGTTACATACTGATCTTTTTAGAAAGGATACATACAGAAATGCCATTTTAAGGGCAGATAACCATCATCCTCCTTCTCTTATTGATGCATTACCTTTTTCACAGAAAGTCCGGGTCTGCAAAATCACGAGCAGGAAGGATAATATTGAACCAGCTATTGGAGAACTACGTAGTAGATTCCTGGCTAGGGGATATCCTCCTGCTGTGTTAGACCGGGCACTGGATAAAGAGGTAAGTGCTACCAAAAATAAGAAGGAGGACAGGCTTGTATTTACCACTACGTACAGTCATAAGCGAAGCAGAGGAAAAGACCTCCCAGCCCGACGCTACAAGCCTGGTAGACAGCGTGTATCACGCGCAGGCTGTATTAACCCCCAGCACATCGGAGACCAACCATGTAGGAATAAGCACTGTAGCTGTGATGAATCCTTGATCACATTGAACGGGAAAACACTGGACACGATGGGCCCTTGGTCCCTCTAAGGATTCATTTTGCTGGGGGTTAATACAGCATGCGCGTGATACACGCTATCTACCAGGATTGTAAGATTGGGCTGGGAGGTCTTTTCCTCTGCTTCGCATATTGCTGGTTTGGCCACGGCTGCTCAGCCTGGAATTAAGACTTTCATTATTGACATTATAAGAAGAGGCTTATACCCCGTGAATATGTATGTAATCACTTAATTGGTGATTTGAGAACTGGAGTGCTATCGTTATTTTTTTTTCTAACCATTTATTTATTTATTTTTTGTGGCATCTATTTATTCACATTTTTTCTTTCTGTGGAACATTTTTTTTTATTTCTCTGGAGTGAGTATTCGTGCTATTCCTATCCTGTGTGTTTTTTATTATGGAAGATTATGTAGAAGTGGAGGATGAGGAAGGGGTTACTGATACCTATGCCTTTAACTGTGGAGACACTCACCGTCAGAGGAGGGCAGAGTCAGTTTTTGATGAAGGTGCTAATTTCATCTGTGAAGAGCCTGCTGACTTAATTACCCACTTCCTTACATTGGAAAAACTGTTATCACAGGACATTAGGTATTGGTGGGACATTACCACTCTTGAGAACTATGCTAGAGTTAAAAGGATTCCGTGAGGCTTACGCTTGAAAAAGGTACCGTCCTTTGGCTTTATTAATAAAGATTTTGAGAATGACTGGAAAGCCATATTAGATCATTGCTCATTTAAGCTAATCAAATTGATCATTAAGTATAAGCTAAATTAAAAAAAAGAAAGTGAGAGCCAATGTGAAAGTCCTACAGGATAAATTGAAAGGTTGCAGAAAAATGGAGAATTTTATTAAATATGACCAAACACTTTTAAGCAACGTGGGTGCTATGGAAAAGTCTCTAATGATTAAGAAACAACAAAAGTTTGATAGGGACAAGATAGACTATGAGAAGCAGCAAGTTTATATATGGCAACGCTACACTACAAACGCACAAAAGCCACAACCAAAATCTGGTTCTAAATATCAGAATAATAAAAAACAAGGTGACTCCAAGAACCCGAATAAATCCATCCTAAAACGCCATGGAAACGCTTCCAGTTTTGAGTCAGATGGTTCTGACTATGAGAGTCGTTCACTAGGCGTTTCCTTTTGTGATGATGATGATAATTGGCGAGTTAGATCTACCTCCCCTGAAACCGACTCTTCACAAAAATCTGTTATGATGCCCTCTCGGAAAGAAGATAAACCTTCATACTCCTTGTTTCAAAAGGAGTCAAAAAACGAAAGAGGACAAGGAGATCATCAAAGAAGAGAAGGGGGGAGGGGGATCCGGGGGATCGAGCAAAAGAAAGAAATATGCATAGGAGAAGTTGTGGATAATGTTATCAACATTTCACATAAGACTCTTACAGATGACCAGATTGCGGTTCTAAATAGAGGTTTAAATTTTGCCCCATACCAAGATTTTAATTTATTCAATACCATCATTGATCTCCAAAAATTAATTCGCAAATTGTCTCTTAAAAAATATTTTAATAGAAAAAAGGGACAACAGAGGTTCCACTATATTCCACTGATAGAGGTCTAGCTGAGAATGTTGATGGTATTGATGTTTCAATGGAGAATTTGGATTTGCATTCATTTCGTGAACAATGTGCTTTATCAGATCTTAGAGATCTTTATGATGAACAAAATCAGGATTTGGAGCCTGAGATCCCTTCCTCATTCAGCTTCTTTGGGCAATTACACTTAGGTCTTAAGAAGAAATCAACCTTTTGCCCTCATATTTTTAACAATCATAATATTAAGACCTTTGAGAAGCTGGTTGAGAGGGATCTCAGGTTATTGGCTAGGGGTATTGTACCCCGGGGGGTTCCCTCTTTAAATAAAACGAATCTGTCAGATATTGACTTCCAGGAGATGATTGCCCTCAGGGAAGATAGGTCTATTACAATCAAAAAGGCTGATAAGGGAGGGGCCATTGTGGTGCCCTCTTCTTCAGATTATCAGGCAGAGGCACTTAGATTACTTGAGGATGTTGAATCTTATACAAAATTGACATGATCCCACATGTGAGTTTTTACACCTTTTGAAAGAGATTCTTGAAGAAGGAAAGGCCCTATTTGTACTTAACACAAAGGAATATGAGTTTCTCTACAATGCCTCACCTATTGTGCCCATCTTCCACCATCTCCCAAAGATCCATAAGTCACTTGTCCGCCCTCCTGGGCGGCCCATTGTGGCCAGTATTGGATCTTTGGGAGATGGGTTATCACGCTACATTGATGGTTTTTTACAGCCACTGGTAAAAAATCTGCCTTCTTTTCTGAGAGATTCTATGGATCTTTTATCCGCTATAAAAAATGTTATGATAGAAAAAATTAAACTAAACATATACTAAGCGCTTAACCTATTAGCCTAACTTAACAATACACGATAATGATGGATAAGTGCTCTAAATGTTGGAATTCCCTTACAAAGATACAACAATAAACTAGTGAATTCTACAGACTAATATAACAAACTGAGAAGACGGCTGCCTAAGGATTGAAAAACCACAAACCTATCCACAAGGTAAGTACAACAATAGCTTAAAAACAAAAATAAAACAAACAATGAAAGAAAACAGAAATAGTCCTTGGCGCACTATCTGGTATATAAACCTGCAGAAAAATGAAGTCCAAAGATCTTGGTAGTGAGGATTGTTGGTCCGGAATCCAATCGTACTCAAAGTCCTCTGAGGTGGTGGAATCAGATTTGTGCGAATGATGCTTTAATGCATGCCAGACCAATATGATTGGGTTCAAAGCAGGATCTTAATGAATGTTGCAGATGTGTTTTGGGGTCAATGTCTTGGAAGGACTGGTGACCACTCCAGATGTGAAGTATTCAGAAATGTTACGTTCTTCCCTCTGAGCAATAATGACCTTCGGTATGTAGACTCTCTAATATGAGGAAAAAGCCTTAATGGACTGGTCATGCACAGCTGCATCTAAAGACTTAGTAAACAATTATTTGGAAGTCTGACTCCTCCTCCCTGTCAGACTTCCAAATAATTGTTTACTAAGTCTTTAGATGCAGCTGTGCATGACCAGTCCATTAAGGCTTTTTCCTCATATTAGAGAGTCTACATACAGAAGGTCATTATTGCTCAGAGGGAAGAACGTAACATTTCTGAATACTTCACATCTGGAGTGGTCACCAGTCCTTCCAAGACATTGACCCCAAAACACATCTGCAACATTCATTAAGATCCAGCTTTGAACCCAATCATATTGGTCTGGCATGCATTAAAGCATCATTCGCACAAATCTGATTCCACCACCTCAGAGGACTTTGAGTACGATTGGATTCCGGACCAACAATCCTCACTACCAAGATCTTTGGACTTCATTTTTCTGTCAGGTTTATATACCAGATAGTGCGCCAAGGACTATTTCTGTTTTCTTTTGTTATTTATTTTATTTTTGTTTTTAAGATATAAAAAATGTTAGTTGGAAAAAGACTTTTAGATGGGTGACATTGGACGTGATGTCACTTTACTCAATCATAGATCACGAGCAAGGGATTCGAGCAGTGGAATTTTTTCTTGATGCTTCTACATTGTCCATTTCATTACGTGCCTTTCTTTTGGATTCTATTATGTTTCTGCTCACCCATAATTATTTTTCTTTTGATGCACAATTTTATCTTCAGACACGGGGTACTGCTATGGGGACGTCATTTGCCCCCTCTTATGCTAATTTGTTTGTGGGTCTTTGGGAATCCACACACATTTTCGGTGCTGATAATTCTTTTCGTCATCAGATTATTTTCTATAAACGGTATATTGACGATTTGATTATGATTTGGGATGGGGATTTATTATCACTGCATGCCTTTATTCATACACTTAATACTAATTCTTTAAATCTTAAATTTACTTATGAAGAACACATGAATCACATCAATTATTTAGACATTACTTTATTTATTGACACGACAGGCACTATTCAAACGGACATTTTTAGAAAGCCTCATTCACGTAATACTTTATTGGAAGCAGACAGCAGTCATTCTAAATCATTCATTCGAAGTATACCCAAGGCTGAATTCCTTCGACTAAGACGGCTTTGTTCAAATGACGATTTATTTGAGCATCAAGCAGAGGAATTAAAAACTCGATTTGCTCAAAGAAAATATAATCACACTTTAATTGAAGCAGCATATCTGTGTGTCAAATCTACAAACAGGATCGATTTGTTATCGAACTCGTCTGTGAAGTTCAAGAAGAAACATGAATTGGATCGAGTGACGTCTGCTCTATTTGTCACCCAGTTTAGTCGCCAGGCTGAACAGATTCGTTCTATCATTTATAAACATTGGGGGACCCTCACTCTTGATAAGGACCTACATAGTTCAGTTAACCAGGGTCCAGCCATTACTTTTAGGAAATCCAAATCCTTATCTGACTATCTTTCTCCAAGATTGTTTTACTCTAAGAAGTCTAACAAATCTGTTTAAAATAAAAGGTTTTTTTAAATGTGGAAAATGTTGCGTTTGCTGCTATGCGAAACCAATTAAGTCTATTAAGACTATTTATTCTAAAAAGAACTATAGGATCCCATCCTTTATTAATTGTGACTCACAATTTGTCATATACTTTCTTACCTGTGGCTGTGGCCAAGGGTACGTGGGCTGCACTATACGCCCTGTTAAAAACAGAATCATGGAGCATATACGTTCCATTAAAAGAAAAGATTTCATGTTACCAGTTTCAAAACATTTTACTGGCTGTCCTTCAGGAGGTCTATCAAATGTTCATTTTTCTGCTGTAGAACTGGTGCCCATGCCCATGAGAGGGGGTGATAGATTAAAGCTCCTCAACCAGCGGGAGATGTTTTGGATCCATTCTTTGGATACATTATCCCCTGCAGGAATTAATACAGAATGGGATCTAGAAAAGGTGAAGGGAAACACAAAATGGATGTGCCCCCTAAAAGAATTCACTTAAATGCACACCATAACAGTGTAAAAATTAACTTTTAATAAATTTACTTAAAACATATATTACCAAAGTAATGTGTAATGTGAATTAAAAATATATTAAATCAACGCTATCAGGCAACCTTGTCGTCAGTTATAAGTTCATACTATCCCATTTAACCACTTAATAATGGTGGGATATGGAGGACACAGATTGCTAGGAGTCAGGGTGTTAACCCCTCTGGAGCAACGGTGAGACCCAATAATGGAAGTGTATAGATGTACACAAGTGAGTGGCCAATGGGTTAAATGTCCAGCTACCTTGCTAGATCAGCCAGCACTGCGCACTATAATGGAGACTTTAGTGTGTTAAAATAAGAGTGCTAGAGTGATAAAGCTGGCAAATGCAGTGATAATGGTAGTACATACACTGCTTGTCCGGGATGGGAAGGGAGCGAAGATAGCAGGGATACACCATGAAAAATAAAAAATAAATGCATACAATAGTGTAATAAGTTCTTTTCAATCTGGATAAAACATGTATGTCTTGGCTCTATAGCAATGCCTACTTACAGCAGGTCAAAAGGTAAAAAGCATTGATCTACACAGCAGGTAGAAAGGTGTCAGGATCTTCAGGAACAACAGCCCAGGTTTACAGCATAAGAAATCAGCACCTCAGCTCAGACGTCAGTAGATG